>NC_041400.2:34115198-34415198 GCF_900747795.2 Erpetoichthys calabaricus | reverse complement strand
ATTGCACATCACAAACATTAACACTGCAATCTTTTTTTCGTGTCTGCCGTTTCTATAGGAGGGTGACAATGAGTTAAATTCCAATGGATGTTTTTCAAATGTTGACAAGCAATAAGCAAAAGGAATCAATGAAAACCACAGACAACAAAAACAGCAAAAAAAAAAAAAACAAGTACGAGGAAAGTTCGAAGAAAGAGATTTTTTTACAATGTTTCTGTTTGGGGATCGTTGTGCAAACGTGCACAACTGAGCTGCGACTACAGATCTAACTGCTCTGTGGATGATTCGTTCAAGCATTTCAAGGTCACTTCGTTGTAATGAAAGCATCTGTTGAATGTACTTCGTAGTACAGTAATCCCTCACCTATCGCGGGGGTTACGTTCCAGAGCCCCCCGTGATAGGTGAAAATCCGCGACGTAGCGACCTATATTTATTTTATTATTTATACATATTTTAAGGCTTTATAAACCCTTCCCACACTCTTATAAACCTTTCTCACTCTCTTGTTAACCTTTCCCACGCTCTTATAAACACTTCCTATGCTCTTAAACACTTTCTACATTCTTAAACACCTCAGACCAACACTGCACACTGCACGCAGCGATCAGACGTCAATGTGTCTGCACTCGCTTTGTGAAGGGGGGCAGCTGAACTCACGCTGAGCAGAAATGGACTTTGTGCTGCTTCTGCCAAAATGCCTGCTTGTCGCTCTGCGCGTTCGGAAGGAGGAGTGTGTGTATGTGTGTGTGGGTGTGTGAGAGCTGAACTCACCTTCGCTCAAACCCCCCCTCCCCTGAAGCGCAATACGCTCCTGCCACTTCGCATTGTCAAGGGGGTGGGGAGCTGAATGAACGCTAAGGAGAAGTGGACTTTGTGCTGGCTTTGTGCTGCTTGTCGCTCTGCGTGTCAATAATTTTAAGCCTGTACATCACCAATTTTCCTGTCTCACCGTCTTGTCTTGCGTGAAGTTAAAATGTTTTATAATAGTGAGATGTTACTCATATCCTTAGCCCGACATCCACATATCATATGTGTTAACAAAGTGTGTTTTATAAGTTTACATGTGTTGAAAGCATGTGGGATGGGTATTTTAAGACTTAAACTATAAAAATGTTTATTTATATGGTCTTTCTATATCGCGGATTTTCTCCTGTTGCTGATGGGTCTGGAACATAACTTCCGCGATAGGCTAGCAATCACTTGTATTTAAAAACCCGCGAAGTCGTGAAACCGCGAAAAGTGAACCGCGAAGTAGCGAGGGATTACTGTAACGTGATTTCTATAGACTCCTGTCATATGGGGAAACTGTCGGGACCATAAAAATACGTTGTTGTAATAGTCTCTCACCTCGGTCTCTCTCCTCTCCCTGCACCGCTGCAAAGCCCCACCCGCCAAGCGTTCTGAAAAGTCTGAGTGAGTCGCCGTTGCCAGCAGTTCTCTCGCGGCCCGGCTGTCAGACGGCTGCGGACCAGTAGTGGGCCGCGGACCGGGGGTTGGGGACCCCTGTTCTAGTTCTTCTGAGATAGACTCTGACTGACCCTAAAGTGGGACTAGAACATGGAAGAATGGACAGACCTAGACTTATAAGATCAAAATTATATTACTCAAGGATAAAAACTAAGGATTTTAAAACAAGTCATAAAATTCATCAGATATGCTCATAAAAAAAGACAGTAGTCAGATGTTTCAAATAAACCCCATTACTAGCAATCTTATCTTATGTTTTTTAAAGTAAAATTTATTGTATCTGAATTTTGGTGTGTTTATGCATTAGTCTCCTATTCTTCACAATTAAAAGAGAAAAAAAGAAGAATATATAGTTTCTATTATTATTACTTTAAAACGTAGTAGCAGCAGAATGTCTTGATATGAATGAATACCCTCCCACCTTCATCATGGCTGGAGGGACATTTCTCACTCTAATTTTTGAATTTGAACTCTGCCACCTTTATTTATGTGTTAGATAGAAGAAATTTTCTCCAGCCACAGAACTAATGAATTATTCCTTTACCCTGCATTAGAAAGCTCACTAGGCAGTCTCATCTTTTCAGAGAGACATTTTAGTTTAACCTTATTTTTCATTTGATTAATAATGCCTTATATTTGGACTACTTAAGCAGTTTGAAGCAGTTTGAATGATTTGCTTTAGTTTATCAATTGAATCAATGTTTTTAAAATAAGTTATTTTATAAAAACTTAAGGAAGAAGAAAAAAATACTCCCTGAAAATATACTAAAATATTTAATTTGTTGGCAGGTTAACACCCCAGTAATTAATAAAAAAAATACAATTTTGCACAGAGCAGTAATTCTTGTAGTGATTTTTATCAGTGATGAAATTGGATTTCCGGCAGACATACACATTAAATTTAATGGGCTGTTTCACACTCATTAGATGCAAAGATGCTAAACAAAGAAATTACAAAGTCAGAGTTGTTAGTCAATAGCTTGACACACACTACATTCTGCTATGTTTCACTTATTTGTACAAAATAAACTGCTTTGAAATTGTTTGCATTCAGTTTATTTCTACTTTCCTCAAACTTAGCAACCCATTGTACATATTCACATGTTTTGTAGTCATTATGGAATTTAGCTATGAAGAAAATAACATATTACAAAAAAAAAGGATATTTTAGGGGGGACCCAAAAATCTCTGGAACTGGTCAATAACAATAACATTTATTTCTATAGCACGTTTTCATACAAATGATGTAGCTCAAAGTGTTTTACAAGATGAAGAAAGAAAAAAGAAAAAATATAAAAATAAAATTAGGCAACAATAATTAACAAAGAATAAAGTAAGGTCCGATGGCCAGTTAGGACAGAAAAAAAAAAAAACTCCAAAGGGCTGGAGAAAAAAAACCCAAAATCTGCAGGAGTTCCGAGGCCATGAGACCACCCAGGCCTCATTGGGCATTCTACCCAACATAAATCATCTAAATTAGTCTTTATGGTTTTCAGGCTTTACGTGGAGTATTTAGACGATGACGGTCATGTGGACATCTGGCCTTCAATCCATCAAAGTTAGGACTACATGGTGCTTTGATGGGGTTGTGGGAAAAAAAACAACAGAGAAGGTAGAGGTTAGTACGGAATTCGGAGCCATGGAAAAAAAAAAGATAATTAACGGCATATACAGAATATCAAGGTTAAACTAAAATTAAGTATGAAAAAGACATGTTAAAGTAATGGGTTTTTAGCAGTTTTTTTTAAAGTGCTCCACTGTATTAGCCTGGCAAATTTCTATCAGTAAGGCGTTCCAGATTTTAGGTGCATAACTGCAGAAGGCTGCCTCACCACTTCTTTTAAGTTTAGATCTTGGGATTATAAGACGACACTCATTTGAAGATCTAAGGGTAAAATTTGGAGTATAAGGTGAAAGGCATTCCGAAATATAGGATGAAGCAAGATTATTTAAGGCTTTGTAAACCATAAGCAGTATTTTAAATTAAGTTCTAAATGGCACAGGTAACCAGCATAGTGACATCAAAACTGGAAAGATGTGTTTGGATTTTCTTTTCCTAGTTAAGATTCTAGCAGCTGCATTCTGCACGAGTTGTAACTGATTGATGTCTTTTATAAGTAGACCCAAGAGGAGTGCATTACAGTAATCTAGTCGACTAAAAACAAATAATTTTTCAGCATCTTGCAAAGTTATTAGGGATCTAACTTCTACTATATTTCTTAAGTGAAAAAATGCTGTCCTAATAATCTGGTTAATATGTGATTTAAAATATAGATCAGAGTCAATAATTACCCCTAAATTCTTTACCTCTGTCTTGACTTTTAAGCCTAATGGGTCAAGTTTATTTCTAATACCCTCATTATATCTATTTTTGCCAATCACTAAGATTTCTGATTTCTCCTTATTTAGTTTGTAAAAATTACTACTTATCCGTTCAGAAACACAATTAAGACATTGTGTCAGTGAATCAAGAGAGTCGGGGTCATCAGGCTCTATTGATAAATTCAGTTGTGTGTCATCAGCATAGCTATGGTAGCTCATGTTACCTCTCTCATTACCAGAGAGGCCCACCCAATGACTAAGGCAATTTTTAAGAATATTGTGATCAATGGTATCAAATGTGGCACTTAGATCTAAGTGGATGAAAACAGATAAATGGCCTCTCTCTGCATTTACCCGCAAGTCATTTACTACTTTAACTAGCGCAATTTCTGTACTGTGATTTATTCTAAAACCTAACTGAATCTTGTGAAGAACAGAATGTTTACTCAGGTGATCATTTAGCTGCATAATGACTGCCTTTTCTAGGATTTTACTTAAGAAAGGCAGGTTAGAAATAGGTCTAAAATTTTCAATAACATAAGTCGAGAGTATTTTTTCTTGAGCAGGGGTTTAACAACAGCAGTCTTAAGACAGTCTGGGAAGACCCCCGTATCTAATGACGCATTTACTATGTCAAGAACACTCTCAGCACATCGGATGATACTTTGAAAAAACCTGTTGGTATTGGGTCAAGGATGCTGGTGGAGGGTTTCAGTTGTGAAATAATTTTTTTTTATAAATAAGGTAAATATATCTTGGTGAAAGAATGTAATTTGCTTAAAATGGAATACCGGGGTTTAAGAGGATCAGTATTGGGGGATGTACTATATTATTTCTAATGTCATTAATTTTGTGATCTATAATAATAAAAGGCAAAGCCCTCACTGACTGACTCACTCACTGACTGACTGACTGACTGACTCATCACTAATTCTCCAACTTCCCGTGTAGGTGGAAGGCTGAAATTTGGCAGGCTCATTCCTTACAGCTTACTTACAAAAGTTAGGCAGGTTTCATTTCGAAATTCAAAGCGTAATGGTCATAACTGGAACATATTTTTTGTCCATACACTGTAATGGAGGAGGCGGAGTCACGTATCGCGTCATCACGCCTCCTACGTAATCACGTGAACTAAAAACAAGGAAGAGATTTACAGCACGAGTTACACACGGGAACGAAGGTAAATGACGTTAATTTTTGACTGTCTTTTAATACTGTGTAAGCATACATATTAACACATGTGCAATTAAACGTGTGCATTTACGGGGTGATTTCTCAGGCTTAAAAGCTCACCTTTTATCAAACGCGGGAACAAAGGTAACTGACGTTGTTCACTGTCTTTTAATACTGTGTAACCATACATATTAACACATGTGCAGTTAAACATGTGCATTTACGGGGTGATTTCTCAGGCTTAAAAGCTCGCCTTTTACTAAAAAGGTAAATGCAAAACTATTTTCAATCAGTTTATTGAAACGCTCCCGTTAAGGATTGCAATAACATATTCGCGAGATAAAAGAACGAAGTAGGGGGAAATGGAGGAACAGCCGGAAACAGCGAAGAGCAAAAAATTAATTAAACAATTGAGAACGGAGCGAGTGAAGCATACAAGCATGTTCATAAGGGAAACAAAGCACGGTGTAAAACGTAAGTTTAAATTAAGTTTATACAAACGCTCCCGCTGCGGATTGCAATAACATATTCGCGAGATAAAAGTTTAATGAGAAGACACGAGGTATAAACGAACCACACGCCGTGGCGCAACGTTAAGGGCAACAGTTTCAACCATTCTATGATCTGCTTCTCGCAACTGAAAGACGGCACATGGCGGATGTTAGCCGACTTGCTGACCGCAACGTTAGGGGCTTCAACTTTGGCGCTGACGCCACATCTCAGTGCCAACACTTTGCAGACTGTACTTAAAAGACATGCCCTCCTCACTGGACAGTTAAAAAGACCAATCAAACTAACGATGACATCAAGTATTACCCAATCAAAAGTAGGAAAGGAGGCATCTTCATAAAATGCGTGTGGGATGATTTGCATGACACGCTGCTTTAAAAAAAAAATGATAAAAAAAATACGGGATAAATCCCGTCCAGTATTGATTCAAAACGGGACGCGCAATTTCATTCTCAAACGCGGCACGATTCCGTATTTTAAAGGACGGGTGGCAACCCTACAGTGCCAGGTAACCACCCATACAATCAGATTGTGATTCAGACTAGGAATGCAATGAATGTAATTACCCCGATCTACATACAAGGCGAAAGTCTTGCAACATTCAAAGATGATGGTTTGGGATAATTAGTACTTATTAAGTACACCATGGCACATAAAAGAGCTTATGAAGCCTTGAACCGAAAAAAGCAAGATCTCAGAGATCGTAAAAAAAAAAAAGGAGGTGATGTCGTTTTACTCGCTGTACATTTTAGTCAAACATTACCAGTTATTCCACGAGGGAGACCAGCACATGAACTCAACGCGTGTTTAAAATCCATGCTTCTCCCATGCTCGGTTATTTGTCGCGTGTTCTCGGGTAGGTACACCAAAAAATGTATACATTTAAGCATGTAATGGGCAAACAAAAAATGAGGTATACCCGAAGGCACTGCAGTAGTACTCAATGTAACTTTACTTCTTAAATGTTAATGTTTTACTGTTTAATAATTTATACGCTTCTTATATATTGTTCAAATTCTTTTATCAAAATACCAGTGACAGCGCAATGCACGATAACATGGACTGAATACACCATACGCATCTGCCCACGGCCGCCCTGGTGTGCGCAGATAGGAGTTGATTCTAAAATAAAATAAACATAAAAAGAGTAATACAATCATCACCCATAAAGCGGATAGCAGACGTGACGTATTATATGTGTACCACATTTCAAGTCAATAGGTGAAACGGTTTGCAAGCTACAGGTGATTTAAAATCCTGGACAGACCAACGAAAAGCCACGGTAGCAAATTATAGAAGAAGATTTTACTGTTTAATAATTTATATTTATATGAAATGTGCTTCTTATATATTACTTCATATTCTCATATGATAATGATGTTAATGTTGTTTATATTGATTTCTATGTTATTGTAAGTGCATCTATGTGTGTATATGTATGTATGTATGTATGTATGTATCTGTATATATATATATATATATATATATATATATATATAAAATATATATATAAAAAATATATGTGTATACAGTGGTGTGAAAAACTATTTGCCCCCTTCCTGATTTCTTATTCTTTTGCATGTTTGTCACACAAAATGTTTCTGATCATCAAACACATTTAACCATTAGTCAAATATAACACAAGTAAACACAAAATGCAGTTTTTAAATGATGGTTTTTATTATTTAGGGAGAAAAAAAATCCAAACCTACATGGCCCTGTGTGAAAAAGTAATTGCCCCCTTGTTAAAAAATAACCTAACTGTGGTGTATCACACCTGAGTTCAATTTCCGTAGCCACCCCCAGGCCTGATTACTGCCACACCTGTTTCAATCAAGAAATCACTTAAATAGGAGCTGCCTGACACAGAGAAGTAGACCAAAAGCACCTCAAAAGCTAGACATCATGCCAAGATCCAAAGAAATTCAGGAACAAATGAGAACAGAAGTAATTGAGATCTATCAGTCTGGTAAAGGTTATAAAGCCATTTCTAAAGCTTTGGGACTCCAGCGAACCACAGTGAGAGCCATTATCCACAAATGGCAAAAACATGGAACAGTGGTGAACCTTCCCAGGAGTGGCCGGCCGACCAAAATTACCCCAAGAGCGCAGAGACGACTCATCCGAGAGGTCACAAAAGACCCCAGGACAACGTCTAAAGAACTGCAGGCCTCACTTGCCTCAATTAAGGTCAGTGTTCACGACTCCACCATAAGAAAGAGACTGGGCAAAAACGGCCTGCATGGCAGATTTCCAAGACGTAAACCACTGTTAAGCAAAAAGAACATTAGGGCTCGTCTCAATTTTGCTAAGAAACATCTCAATGATTGCCAAGACTTTTGGGAAAATACCTTGTGGACTGATGAGTCAAAAGTTGAACTTTTTGGAAGGCAAATGTCCCGTTACATCTAGCGTAAAAGGAACACAGCATTTCAGAAAAAGAACATCATACCAACAGTAAAATATGGTGGTGGTAGTGTGATGGTCTGGGGTTGTTTTGCTGCTTCAGGACCTGGAAGGCTTGCTGTGATAGATGGAACCATGAATTCTACTGTCTACCAAAAAATCCTGAAGGAGAATGTCCGGCCATCTGTTCGTCAACTCAAGCTGAAGCGATCTTGGGTGCTGCAACAGGACAATGACCCAAAACACACCAGCAAATCCACCTCTGAATGGCTGAAGAAAAACAAAATGAAGACTTTGGAGTGGCCTAGTCAAAGTCCTGACCTGAATCCAATTGAGATGCTATGGCATGACCTTAAAAAGGCGGTTCATGCTAGAAAACCCTCAAATAAAGCTGAATTACAACAATTTTGCAAAGATGAGTGGGCCAAAATTCCTCCAGAGCGCTGTAAAAGACTCATTGCAAGTTATCGCAAACGCTTGATTGCAGTTATTGCTGCTAAGGGTGGCCCAACCAGTTATTAGGTTCAGGGTGCAATTACTTTTTCACACAGGGCCATGTAGGTTTGGATTTTTTTTTCTCCCTAAATAATAAAAAACACCATTTACAAACTGCATTTTGTGTTTACTTGTGTTATATTTGACTAATGATTAAATGTGTTTGATGATCAGAAACATTTTGTGTGACAAACATGCAAAAGAATAAGAAATCAGGAAGGGGGCAAATAGTTTTTCACACCACTGTATGTATATATAATATATCTGTATATGTGTGGGGCGGCACGGTGGTGCAGTGGGTAGCGCTGCTGCCTCGCAGTTGGGAGACCTGGGGACCCGGGTTCACTTCCCGGGTCCTCCCTGCGTGGAGTTTGCATGTTCTCCCCGTGTCTGCGTGGGTTTCCTCTGGGCGCTCTGGTTTCCTCCCACAGTCCAAAGACATGCTGATTAGGTGGATTGGAGATTCTAAATTGGCCGTAGTGTATGCTTGGTGTGTGGGTGTGTTTGTGTGTGTCCTGCGGTGGGTTGGCACCCTGCCCGGGATTGGTTCCTGCCTTGTGCCCTGTGTTGGCTGGGATTGGCTCCAGCAGACCCCCGTGACCCTGTGTTCGGATTCAGCGGGTTGGAGGGCGGCACGGTGGCACAGTGGGTAGCGCTGCTGCCTCGCAGTTGGGAGACCTGGGGACCCGGGTTCGCTTCCCGGGCCCTCCCTGCATGGAGTTTGCATGTTCTCCCCGTGTCTGCGTGGGTTTCCTCCGGGTGCTCCGGTTTCCTCCCACAGTCCAAAGACATGCAGGTTAGGTGGATTGGCGATTCTAAATTGGCCCTAGTGTGTGCTTGGTGTGTGGGTGTGTTTGTGTGTGTCCTGCGGTGGGTTGGCACCCTGCCCAGGATTGGTTCCTGCCTTGTGCCCTGTGTTGGCTGGGATTGGCTCCGGCAGACCCCCGTGACCCTGTGTTCAGATTCAGCGGGTTGGAAAATGGATGGATGGATGTATATGTGTGTATATGTGTGTGTATATGTGTATATGTATATATATATGACAGCAACACTCATAACAATGACAACACAATTACATTGACAATCATGTTACGTTATTTTTAAAATGTTTCCTTTACTTTTTCATAACCTCTTTAACACACTACTTCTCCGCTGCGAAGCGCGGGTATTTTGCTAGTTACAAAATATAGCAAAAGCATCACAAGTTTCACTGGAGGTATTTTGGAGGCATTCCATTGAGTGACCTGGGTTTAGCCAATGATCAATTGTAGAGAATAAAACTCTCGGATTATTAGCATTGTTATTTATAATTTTAGAGAAATAGCACTGCCTGTCAAGATGGACTATGTTGTTATATTATGTTACTTTAGCCTTGAGTATCTTCAATATTAGTTTTTCTCCATTTATGCTCAGCTCTCCGGCATGTTTTCTTTAAATCAGACAGTCTGGGTCTTCCATGGTGTAACAGTGGTGGAGGATTGTTTAACTGTCTTTTCAGGAGAGACTATGTCAACGGCAGCTCTCACTTTAGTATTAAAATTTTTCACCTTACTATTTACGTTATTATCACTATTGTAGTAAGCACTACAAACAGACTGGTTGCTTAAAATGTTTGTAAACTTTATAGCTGCAGATGAATCAAAGAAGCACTTTTTTGAACAATATGCTTCTCATTCATTTTATCTATCAGAATTTCTATATTAAAAAGTAAGAGAAAATGGTCTGATAAACCAATGTTCACGATCTCCTAACATCAACTTTTAGTCCTTTAGTAATCACTAAACTCAATGTGTGCTGTCCTTTGTGTGTTGGCTGACAAAAGTGCTGGCTCTGATCAAATAACACAGGAGCAGAGTGTAGTTATCAACTATGCTGCTACATATCATATGCCTACAGTCTACAGTCTTGTTCATCAGTCCACTGAGTGGCTGAGTTGTTCGAGATGCAAATTTCTGACATTTAATCTACAGTCGTTTACATATCAAGTCACATTGAGCATCAAGACAATGTTGATTACGTTTTGACATTATTGTAAATGTTAATAAACAGTTTTCCTGTTATCAAACTGCTAGTCAGTGACATTGCACTGAACTGCTGATGCGTTTGCTGGAAAGCATCAGGAACAAAAACTGTCTGGAGCTGAGGTGCATGCAGACTTCATTTTGCACCTCTACACACCATGTTGTCAGTCGAAGAGTTTTTGACCAAAAACATATTGGTTATTGTCTTACACCACCCATATAAACCAGACCACACTCTCTGATATTTTTTTTTGTTCTCAAAGTGAAAGTTGACACTGAAGGGAAGATGATTTACTACTGTTTTCAAAATCCAGGAGAAAAAAAAAAACAAATCGCCAAAGGCACTAGACACTGTAGGGAATGATACCAGGAATGGGAGAAGTGCTGGGAAAGGTGTACAGTAATCCCTCGCTATATCGCGCTTCGACTTTCACGGCTTCACTCCATCGCGGATTTTATATGTAAGCATATTTAAATATATATCACGGATTTTTTGCTGGTTCGCGGATTTCTGCGGACAATGGGTCTTTTAATTTCTGGTACACGCTTCCTCAGTTGGTTTGCCCAGTTGA
Organism: Erpetoichthys calabaricus; assembly: GCF_900747795.2. Lineage (NCBI taxonomy): Eukaryota > Metazoa > Chordata > Cladistia > Polypteriformes > Polypteridae > Erpetoichthys > Erpetoichthys calabaricus. Next base: position 34,404,232 of record NC_041400.2, on the reverse strand, counting down.
TTTCATACAAGGGACACTATTGGCAGATGGCTGAGAAGCTACCCAACCACAGCGCGTATTATGTATTAAGTAAAACTCCTCAAATATATTGTGAGCACGGAGGCTGTTTGCACCCCTAGAGGACACTGCCGCTCCTCAAAAAACGCTGAAAGATTACCTTCACACTGCTCCCTTCTTTGCTGGGCTTACATGTGGCTGCTTTGCAAGCGATATGCTTCCCGCATGGTGCTTCGCATACTTAAAAGATCGAACAGCACATATTGATTTTTGATTGTTTGCTTTCCTCTCTCTCTCTCTCTCTCGCTTGCTCGCTCTGACATTCTCTGCTCCTGACGGAGGGGTTGTGAGCAGAGGGGCTGTTCGTACACTGGCCTAGAGGATATGGACGCTCCTCTAAAAAATGCTGAAAAATGCTTGCTCCCTTCCTTGCAGCTACAGTACTTTGTCCGGCGGTGCTTTGCATACTTAAAAGCCAAACAGCCCTATTGATTTTTGACTGTTTGCTTCTCTCTCTCTCTCTCTCTCTCTCTCTCTCTCTCTAACGCGCACTCCTTTGAAGAGGAAGATATGTTTGCATTCTTTTAATTCTGAGACGGAACTGTCATTTTTGTCTTGTCATGGAACACAGTTTAAACTTTTGAAAAAGAGACAAATGTTTGTTTGCAGTGTTTGAATAACGTTCCTGTCTCTCTACAACCTCCTGTGTTTCTGTGCAAATCTGTGACCCAAGCATGACAATATAAAAATAACCATATAAACATATGGTTTCTACTTCGCGGATTTTCACCTTTCGCGGGGGTGTCTGGAATGCAACCCCTGCGATGGAGGAGGGATTACTGTATTGCATCTCAAGGAGAGTATTGTGACAGTGACTAACTGCTGCATAATAGATTTTGACTAGCTATATGGCTATCTTACTCATTTACAGCAATTTTTTTAGTATGTTTTATTTTTGCATTTTGTGCATTATGACTTCTTTTGGACATGTTAATATATTTTACCATTCAGCCATAAAAATATTTGTGTGAAAGTACATGAAACTTACTTAGTTTAACTCTCTTAGTTTCAGCAGGGAAGTTTGAAGTATCAGGGTCACAGTCAAGACAGAGTACTCTTAACAGCTATCAAGTACGAGGGGAAGTGTCTTTTCATAGTGCAGCGCATATGTCCATATGATGATTAATAGATAGATAGATAGATACTTTATTAATCCCAAGGGGAAATTCACATACTCCAGCAGCAGCATACTAATAAAAAAACAATATTAAATTAAAGAGTGATAAAAATGCAGGTATAACAGACAATAACTTTGTATAATGTTAACGTTTAACCCCCCCCCCCTCCCCAGTTGGAATTGAAGAGTTGCATAGTGTGGGGGAGGAACGATCTCCTGAGTCTGTCAGTGGAGCTGGACAGTGACAGCAGTCTGTCACTGAAGCTGCTCCTCTGTCTGGAGATGATACTGTTTAGTGGATGCAGTGGATTCTCCATGATTGACAGGAGCCTGCTTAGAGCCTGTCACTCTGCCATGGATGTCAAACTGTTCAACTCCATGCCTACAATACATCCTGCCTTCCTCACCAGTTTGTCCAGGCGTGAGGCGTCCCTCGTCTTTATGCTGCCTCCCCAGCACACCACTGTGTAGAAGAGGGCGCTCGCCACAACCGTCTGATAGAACATATGCAGCATCTTAATGCAGATGTTGAAGGACGCCAGCCTTCTAAGGAAATATAGTCGGCTCTGTCCTCTCTTGTACAGAGCATCAGTAATATGCCACACAATGTCCTGTAAACACCAGGAAAACAAACAAAAACATCCATCCATCCATCCATCCATCCATTTTCCAACCCGCTGAATCCGAACACAGGGTCACGGGGGTCTGCTGGAGCCAATCCCAGCCAACACAGGGCACAAGGCAGGAAACAATCCTGGGCAGGGTGCCAACCCACCGCAGGACACACACAAACACACCCACACACCAACCACACACTAGGGCCAATTCAGAATCGCCAATCCACCTAACCTGCATGTCTTTGGAATGTGGGAGGAAACCGGAGCACCCGGAGGAAACCCACGCAGACACGGGGAGAACATGCAAACTCCACGCAGGGAGGACCCGGGAATCGAACCCAGGTCCCCAGATCTCCCAACTGCGAGGCAGCAGCGCTACCCACTGCGCCACCGTGCCGCCCAACAAAAACATACATTATATAAATATTGTATTAGTGACTGTTTAGATCAGCACACAGGGGGCAAAGTGAAGTTTTTCCACTATTGTGTTGAGGTATATCAAAGCTCATCCTGACAGTACAAGCCACCACCACCTTGGATAAATTTGTCACAAGGCACTTTTACTAACAAATCCTATACTCACTGACAGCAGCCAATTTAAAATTCATATTCAGCATACTGCTTTATCATAGGTCTGTAGGGAGAGACAAAAGTCTTTGACAGTGATGTGCACAGTGGCTCATAAGGGAAGAAAGGGTTATGTATAGGTCAGGATTACTGACCAGTTTTATTTCCATGTTTTTTTTAACTTCACAGGATATTTGGAGGTAATTTCAGGGTCATTATACTATTCAGTCTTAGCAGTAAATGTGTGTCCATAATTGCAGGTTATGTTAGATTATTGGAAAAGGCACCTTTTCTTTACTGAACCTTAGTTTCCTAAAAAAACATTTTAAGACAGGCATCTATTCACGTGAAATATCACACTCAGTTTCTTTCCATTTTAACAGCAAGAATACACATCATAGCACATCAAATCAGCATTTTTTTCCACCACGAAATGCCTATTGTGGTTCAGATATTTTAGAAGGCACTAGAACTGGTCATCTGGTACCACAGATCAGCAATATATTTGTTCATTATCCTTTCAGCAAGAAAAAGCAAAGTTTTTATAATCTATTATCTTAAAGCAAAATGTAAATTTATATAAACATAACAAACATCAAAGTTTTTGGGTTTTAAAAGTCTTTCTTTAGGATTCTGTATTTGGTAGGCAGAAGCAGAAGATCAAAGGGCTATTCTTGTCAATGTGAGTTTCTGAGTTTGGACATAACTGAACTGAGCTTGGAAAAACTTAGTTGAGCAGTTGCTGTTGAAGCAGACAGTGTGACATAAATTTTCACCATTTTGAAACACCAAAGTAGCAGTAAACATTCCAAAAGTACTTGGCTTTGCTTAGTCAGATGTGTGCAGAATGAAATACATCCAGACATCCAGCTTAGAGATGCATTCTTACAGCTGCCCAATGCTTTATGGTGACTGGTTTGGTTACAATGCACTTACATAGAGGAAAATCATGTGTGCAGTGAGAAGTAGTTGTTTTATAATCCACAACTACTTTTTATTTTCTTGTATACAAAGTATAGGGAAAGTATTGTAGTTGTCCAAAAATTCGACCTCAATATTTCAGTGAATCTCAACATTTTACACCTCCCTGAGTCCTAACATACCATTTTTAGAATTATGTCTGTGTGTGTTTGTGTGTATGTAAACATGATAACCTGAGTACACTTTTACTTGGGTCAACCAAATTTTGCATACAAGTATTAGGTACAAAACACAGATTTCTATCAATTTTTGAGCTATTTCTGCTAAGTGGAACTGGTACTTTTTTTATTCATGCTGCTACAGAGTCCGATTTATTCAACTTTACTTTTATAATAAGTGTTCAATATATTATTAATTTGATTTGATTTGTTGTTGATGGTTTTTTTAATGTACATAATATAAAAATATAATAATTATCTTATTGTTTACTCCTTAAATATCCATCCCCATATCTGAGTATATGAGAAAGTCTAGGATAGACCACTCCTGATTTTTGAAAGTGGGGTATGGCTGATAATTGTAACAAGCCAACTAAAAAAGTTATTGTTATGAGCAAAATGAGACAGATGTCTTTGGCAGTGATGTGCATAGATCTTTTGGTGCACAGTGGCTCATAAGGGAAGAAAGGGTGCTTTACAGGACAGGATTCGTGACCTGTGCACTAGTGATGGGTCGTTCTTGAACGATTCGTTCATTTTGAACGAATCTTTAATGTGACTTGGGAATAACGAGTCGTCTCGTGGGAGTGATTCGTTCAGTCACGCATGCGCATTTGCGCAACTTTCTATAGTTTTTTCGAGTCTTCAGGTTTTTAGAGTCGTTCGTTCATCACGTGACAGCCCCATAAGCTTAACCAACCCAGTCTGAGCCGGAAAAGGAATTGATTAGTTCATCTCTCAAGTCTTCGGGTTTGAGTCGTTCGTTCATCACGTGACAGCCCCATAAGCCTAACCAACTCATTCTGAGCCGGAAAGAGAATTGATTAGTTCATCTCTCGAGTCTTCGGGTTTGAGTCGTTCGTTCATCACGTGACAGCCCCATAAGCTTAACCTATGCAGTCTGAGCCAGAAAGAGAATTGATTAGTTCATTCCTCGAGTCTTTCGAGTCGTTCCTTCTTTTGTCACGTGACCACTTACCGGCTCAGTAGTAGCGAATCATAGACTAAAGACCCAGGTAAACAATGAATTAATATTTTCTGTTTCTTATAGCATTATAGTTTTGTCTTGTTTGTAGTGTGATCAACATTTGTGTAAGCAGTAGATGTGTTAGGGAGGTAACAGGTAACATTTTAATTATATTTTGCTAAAATGAACGAAATGACTCGAAAAAAGATTCGTTCATTTTGCTGAACGAGACTCAAAGGTTCGAGTCAGTAAAATGATCCGAACTCCCATCACTACTGTGCACAGGCATTATAACTGCTTTCTGCATCGTAAGATCATGCAAATAAATGACAAGCACACAGTTAATATACTTTCTGTGGAGGTAATGGCACTAATTATCATGGACCTTACTTTATTTTTAAATGAGATAGATAGCTGTAACCTATCTAGTTTTAACAAGGTGTATTGCTTATTGCTGTCTTTCATCATTCTCTTTCTTTTACAACCAAAAGAATGCAATTAACTCGTAACATCAGAAAAGGGCACTTGGGCCAATGTGGGGGGAAAAAGAGGGAAATGCTTGAGCCAGTGTAGCCACCCCTCTGTGATCAACTTTGTTCACTGGTGAAAAACCCTTGTGAATATCGAGAAAGTGTCTAAACTCTATGCATCCTAGCTGGTAATGAAACTAGATCCTGACATACTAGATAATGGATACATAAACAAATACTTTTAAAAACAAGTGATACATGAGAAACAATATCACAGTATTGATAGACACCAGGAGTACCTTGAGAAGAACAGTTTATGAATATAAAAGAATAATTCACTCTGTGAACAAAAGATTAAATTGAACTCTTAGTAAGTGTGACACAATAAAACACCAGAATGTACTGTAGAAAGCTAATTCTGGAACAACAGCATTAGAAGAAAAAAAAATAAAAAAGAGTAAAGAGGTCTTCAGTCTCGGGCATAATGTTCTACATTATGGAGCCTCAAGAACAGACCTATACAGAAACTTGCACAGAGAAAGAGAATAAAACTAACAAAGTGGCCACATAGAGTTTTAACACTTCGAATGTGAGGTAAAAGTTAAGTTGTTTCTCCTTGAGTCAGTCGAGGAGCAATATATGATATAACTCGTATGTCAGTATATAGCTGCTATAGATGAGGCCAGTGCTGTGCTCTATTATAGTGCTGCCATCTAGTGGCTAGGCATAGAATGTTTTTTTTATTTTCAGCTTGTGAAAAAGTGTGCTATAAATAGACAGTCAATAGTTATGTCGTCAATAAAAAGGTATAACATTTACATTTACATTTACATTTACATCATTTAGCAGACGCTCTTATCCAGAGCGACTTACAACAGTGCTTAGTAGTCTACGACTGTTCTTCAGTCTTTAAGGCCAGGATTAAATCTACTGTCATTAAACAAGTTACCGTTGACCAAGTTGTATACAAAACCCTGCTAGAAGAAAATAGTAAGTTAGTACAAAAATTTTTTTTTTTTTTTTTGAAAAAAAAAAAAAGGGTAGAAAAAAAAAGTATGGGGACTTTAGTCCAAGTGCTGTTGAAAGAAGTGTGTCTTCAGGCGACGTTTGAAGACAGTGAGGGTCTCCGCTGTTCGTACAGCAAGAGGAAGTTCGTTCCACCACTGAGGAGCCAACACTGCAAAGAGTCTTGATGCATGTCGTCCTCTTCTTTTAAGTAAGGGTGGTTCGAGACGTGCTGTGCTTGATGTTCTGAGACAGCGAGAAGTGACACGCTGCTTGACCAGTGCTGATATGTAAGGTGGTGCAGCTCCAGTTTTGGCCTTAAAGGCAAGTGTTAGGGTTTTGAACCTGATGCGGGCAGCCACAGGGAGCCAGTGCAGGTTCTGCAGCAGAGGTGTAGTGTGCAAGAATTTGGGAATATCAAAAACGAGTCTTGCAGCTGCATTCTGGATCAGTTGAAGTGGTCGTGTTGCCTTTAGTGAAAGTCCAGACAGCAGAGAGTTGCAGTAGTCCAGCTTAGAGATGACCAAGGTCTGGACGAGAAGCTGAGTAGCCTCTGTAGTGAGAAAGGGGCGGATTCTCCTAATGTTGTAAAGGAGATATCTGCAGGACCTGGAGAGGTTGCTGATGTGTGGAGAGAAAGACAATTCTTCGTCTAGAGTGACACCAAGACTTCTTGCCGTTTTTGAGGGGACGATAACCGAGTTGTCAAGAGAGATTGCAAGGTCAAGATTCGGAGATGAGTTGCCTCTGATATACAAGAGTTCAGTCTTGCTGGGATTCAACTTGAGGTGGTGGGAAGTCATCCAAGAGGAGATATCAGCAAGGCAGTTTGAGATGCGGGTTGAGACCTGCTGGTCATCGGGTGGAAAGGAGAGAATGAGTTGACTGTCATCCGCATAGCAGTGGTAAGAGAATCCATGTCCAGCTATTACCTTCCCAAGAGAACCTGTGTATAAGGAGAAGAGAAGGGGTCCTAGGACAGAGCCCTGAGGAACACCAGTGGTCAGTCTTCGTGGAGCTGACTGGGAGCCTTGCCAGGCAACCTGGAATGACCGGTCAGCAAGGTAAGAAGCAAACCATTGCCAGACAATGCTTGAGATCCCAAGACTAGTGAGAGTTTCCAGAAGTATCTGATGGTTGACCGTGTCAAAGGCTGCAGATAGGTCCAGAAGTATGAGGACTGAGGACAGGTTGGTAGATCTGGCTGTGTGAAGGGTTTCAGAGACAGCAAGAAGTGCAGTCTCGGTAGAATGAGCTGCTTTGAATCCAGACTGGTGAGGGTCAAGAAGGGCGTTATTAGATAAAAACAAGTTAAGTTGGTTATACACTGCTCGTTCCAGTACTTTAGAAAGAAAAGAGAGCAGGGATACTGGTCTGTAGTGGTTAATATCTGAGCAGTCCAGAGTAGGTTTCTTAAGAATTGGTGTGACAACAGCAGACTTAAAGGCAGTGGGAACATGGCCAGTCGTTAGGGAGACATTAACTATGTGTGTGATGTGTGGGAGAAGATCCTGAGAGATGAGCTGAAATGTACCTGAGGGGATAGGGTCGAGTGAACATGTTGTGGGGTTGCTGGCCATCAGGATCTGAGACACTTCCTCGTGAGAAAGTGGAGTGAAGTGATGAAGCTGGGTCGCACAGGTCGGTTGAGAGCGGTTGGGCAACATGTCAGTCTGAGGGAAGGAACTACAGATAGTAGCAACCTTATCCTCAAAGAATGTAGCAAAGTCCTCTGGTGAGAGAGCTGGGGAGACAGAAGGAGATGGTGATTTAAGCAGTGAAGAAAAAGTGGCAAAAAGTTTGCGAGGGTTAGATAAGGATTTATCAAACTTGGTTCTGTAGAAGGAAGATTTGGCAGAAGTTAGGTCAGTAGCAAACTTTGATAAGAGAGATTGAAAAGAAAGGAGGTCATTGTTATGATGCGTTTTCCTCCATCTTCTTTCTGCTGCTCTTAGTTGTCTGCGGTTGTTTCGTAGTGTCTCCGACAGCCATGGGGTCGGAGAAGTACGTTTTGGCCTGGAAGACAGAGGGCAGAGTTGATTAAAGGAGTTGTGGAGAGAGGAGAGAAGACTGTTGGTAGCAGACTCCACAGTTGCTGTGCATGGTTCAGCACAGTTAGGGGGAGATAAGGATGATAGGATAGCTGAGGAGAGAGAAGATAGAGAAAGAGAATTGAGATTTCTGCGGGTAGTCATGGGGGTAGAAGGTGGTTGAGAAGAGCAAGTCAGAAGAGGAAATCTGAAGGACAGAAGATGGTGGTCAGAGACATGTAGAGGAGTAGACAATATATTGAACATAGGAAGTGATCTGAATGATACCAGGTCAAGAGTGTTGCCAGCTTTGTGGGTTGGAGGAGAGTCACCAAGAGATAGACCAAAGGACGACAGAAGCATCACAAGTCCACTGCTGTGTATTCCGTCTCTTGGAAGGTTGAAATCACCGAGGAGCAAGAGAGGAGACTCATCATCTGGGAAGGAGCTCAGAAGGAAATCAAGCTCATCGATGAAGTTTCCTGGAGGGCCTGGAGGGCGATAAAGAACAACAATGTGGAGTTTTGTTGGATGTGTGATAGTAACAGAGTGGAATTCAAAGGAGGAAAAGTTGCGATGGTGAAGATTAGGTGAAAAACGCCACTGATGAGATAAAAGCAAACCTGTACCCCCACCTCTGCCTGAAGTGCGAGGAGAGTGAGAGAAGGAAAAGGCAGAGGTGAGAGCAGCTGGAGTAGTTGTATCCTCAGGTGTGATCCAGGTTTCTGTGAGGGCCAGGAAGTGGAATGACTGGAGGGATGCCAGTCCAGAGATGAAATCAGCCTTCTTGATGCAAGATCGGCAGTTCCATAAACCACCATGGACGACTGTAGGAAGCTGTGGAGATATAAAAGGCTGAGAGAGGTTGGTTAGATTTATGCCTCTTTGACGGGGAATGCATTTCTTCAGTCGGTGTGATACGTATACAGGTATTGGTGTGAAGCACATTATAAGGGATAAGATAAAATATAAAACAGATACTTACCCAAGTATGTTGCTTAGGCAATCCTGCGTTGTAGGTACGAAAAACCGCTTAATATCTACTGGTTTGTTGCAAGGTAAATATTTTGATGATAATGACATAGATCGCAATAGTAACAGTCAGTTGGATGATGTGGAACCTGATGTGGACTGCTGCCCTAAAGGCATTTCTTCATCACTTGTAATGACTGTCAAGACAGCACTACACTGACATTCTGCTGCCCACTGAGTGAAAACGGTCACTAACTAACAAATGTATTGTGTGCAACAAGCATGGACAATGCAAAGAAATATGTCATATTTACGACATATGTGCTTCTAAGCCTGCACCCTGTTTGGTGCCATTCTGGACTCTCATTCAAATGGAGATGTGTTGTCATGTTGCTGGTCAAAATAAAGTAATTAACAGTTTCTTTATATTTTGACAGAAGTACTGTTTATAATAAAACAATTGCTTTCAAATCTATTTCTTTACAATTAAGTATTTTAATAGATTTCATTATTTATCGTGTGTATATATACATATACATATACATATATATACATATATACAGGGCCGGATTTTCCTATAGGCTAACTAGGCTTCAGCCTAGGGCCTCAAGATCAAGAGGGGCCTACATTCAAATTGTTAGCAAAATTTTATTATCTCTCATGTAATTTACAAACTTAAAAATGGAAGGTGAAAGGGCCTCATAAGTGGAATAGCCTAGGGCCTCTTTTCATATAAATCCGGCCCTGCATATATATATATATATATATATATATTCATACATATACATATATATATATACATACATATACATATATATATATATATATATATATACATACATATATATATATATATATACATACATACATATATATATATATATATATATATTCATACACATATATATATATATATATATATATATATATATATATATATATATATATAAAATATACGCATACATACAGTCATATGAAAAAGTTTGGGAACCCCTCTTAATTCCTTAATTCTTTGGATTTTTGTTTATGATTGGCTGAGCTTTCAAAGTAGCAACTTCCTTTTAATATATGATATGCCTTATGGAAACAGTAGTATTTCAGCAGTGACATTTATTGGATTAACAGAAAATATGCAATATGCATCATAACAAAATTAGACTGGTGCATAAATTTGGGCACCCCAACAGAGATATGACATCAATGCTCAGTTGAGCCTCCATTTGCAAATATAACAGCCTCTAGACGCTGTCCTCCTATAGCCTTTAGTGAATGTCTGGATTCTGGATGGAGGTATTTTTGACCATTCTTCCATACAAAATCTCTCCAGTTCAGTTCAATTTAATGGCTGCTGAGCATGGACAGCCTGCTTCAAATCATCCTATAGATTTTCGATGATATTCAAGTCAGGGGACTGTGACGGCCATTCCAGAACATTGTGCTTCTCCCTCTGCATGAATGCCTTTGTAGATTTCAAACTGTGTTTTGGGTCCTTGTCTTGTTGGAATATCCAACTTCTGTGTAACTTCAACTTTGTGACAGATGCTTGAACATTATCCTGAAGAATTTGTTGATATTGGGTTGAATTCATGCGATACTCGACTTTAACAAGGGCCCCAGTCCCTGAACTAGCCACACAGCCCCACAGCATGATGGAACCTCCACCAAATTTGACAGTAGGTAGCAGGTGTTTTTCTTGGAATGCAGTGTTCTTCTTCTGCCATGCAGTGCTTTTTGTTATGACCAAATAACTCAATTTTTGTCTCATCAGTCCAAAGCACTTTGTTCCAAAATGAATCTGGCTTGTCTAAATGAGCATTTGCATACAAGCGACTCTGTTTGTGGTGTGAGTGCAAAAAGGGCTTCTTTCTCATCACCCTGACATATAGTTGTTCTTTGTGCAAATTGCGCTGAATTGTAGAATGATGTACAGATACACCATCTGCAGCAAGATGTTCTTGCAGGTCCTTGGAGGTGATCTATGGGTTGTCTGTAACAATTCTCACAATCCTGTGCATATGCCGCTCCTGTATTTTTCTTGGCCTGCCAGACCTGCTGGGTTTAACAGCAACTGTGCCTGTGGCCTTCCATTTCCTGATCACATTCCTTACAGTTGAAACTGACAGTTTAAACCTCTGAGATAGCTTTTTGTAGCCTTCCCCTAAACAATGAGACTGAACAATCTTTGTTTTCAGATCTTTTGAGAGTTGCTGTGAGAATCCTATGCTGTCACTCTTCAGAGGAGAGTCAAAGGGAAGCACAACTTGCAATTGACCACCTTAAATACCCTTTCTCATGATTGGACACACCTGTCTATGAAGTTCAAGGCTCAACAAGCTAATCCAACCAATTTGGTGTTGCAAGTAATCAGTATTGAGCAGTGACAGGCATTCAAATCAGCAAAATTACAAGGGGAACCACATTTTTGCACAGCTAGTTTTTCACATTTGATTTAATTTCATACAACTAAATACTGCTTTATTAAAAATCTTTGTTCGGAAAACACCCCAGTACTCAGATGTTCCTAGGAAATGAAAGACATGCCACTGTTGTCTTTTTTGTTGAAAATAGAGTATATTATTATGCAGGCTGAGGGGGGTTCCCAAACTTTTTCATATTACTATACTGGGACATTTCAAAACACACAGAAAACCTTTTTATGGTATCACAGGTTCATATTTGGTAAACAGAGTAAACTGGTATTGGGGTTGGAGTTTACATACTTGTATGTTAAAATGAACTGTTTTGTAGATGATTCCATATCTGCTAGAAAAGTATTGTCATTAAGGAAGTTAAGGTGAAATGGAATTGTTGCTTGTGGTCCAAGTCAGGGCTTTAGTTTTGGTGCTCTCAAAATCGGTTGCTTTTTCATAAAGAGAGACCTTTAAAGAGAATAAAAAGTGATTAAAGAGTGACAAATCCCTTCAGCATTTCATAAGGAAATATAGAGACAGATTTTATTGATATGAATGAAGTACTGATTCTAGCTGTGATGTATGAATCAATATTGAGTTGCTTTCTGATCTCAGTTGAATCAGTTCTGCCTTTTCTCATTATCTGAAAAAAGCTTGCATTCATCCAAGCATTGTTGTCATTAAGGTAGCAAGAAAGCACATCAACAGCTACTGCACATCTGGGTGAGATTTTCTTATGAATTTGAGTATCACTGATATACTGTCAGGTTCTTAGGGTATTTAGATTTTTTTTTTATTCTGCTGGGATCATTTTCATCACTTTAAAGATATCTGTGAATGTTTAAAATATAGCATTTGTTTTGTGTTTATTTTACTTTCACACTGATGATGTTACCAAATATTCCTCTTGACCTCCTATAACCATTTTCCCCTTACAGATGCTCGCTGACACAGCTCTTCCCTAAATCCATAGTTCTATAAAGTTTAATTTATTGGGCTTCCCCAATAACTTTTCCTGATTATTGTTTCCTTACTTTCCTTTTTTATGTTTTCTTTTTTCTACTGTTAAATTACATTCAAATCTGTTAGCTAACATGCTACAGATTTAGACATTTATTTTGTTTCTGGTGAAGACGCTGTGTTGTCAATTAACTTGTTTACTTCAAGGTAGGTGTCTTATGTCAAGGTAGGTGTCTTATGTTGCATGTTTTGCATTTTTGATAGCAATTAATCAACTTATATTGCAAGAAAAAAAGATATGAAAATCTATGACATGCAGAGAGCCCCACATTAAAAGAACTGCCATGAATGCAATGAAGAAACAAGATACCTCAGGCAAGTAAAAGTAAGGAAAACAAAAACAAAAATAGCCTTATCCAGATTTACAATTAGTATTCTTAGAGTTACTGGTGATGAGAGCATACAATCTTAAGTGTGATGCTTGAAATGTAGTTATTATACTGTGTCACACATGTGCGCATACGAGGCAGCTAGAGAGCTTAAATAATCGTAGTACCATGCCAGACCAGGGTGTGGCAAGCTGCACTAACTTTCTCTCTCCGTCCTCTGCAGACTATCCTCGGGAAATCCCACTAGGTGCTGGCACTATTGATCCAGTTCCTGCACTCTGGATGATGTCACTTCCAGTCTGAACGACATCACTTCCGGCTCCAGTCTAGATGACGTCACTTCCGGTCACGGCCTTTAAAGTCATCATTATACCAAACTAAAGTCAGTTCTGTTTTGGACTCATACCTGTGAATATCTTAATCAATTTAACCCATTTTGCAGCCAAGGCACAATATACGGGTGGCTGCTCCAAACCTTTTGATGTCTGTAGTCTGCTTTTGTAACAAATGGCACCATAATGGCATTGCCATCTTACAATGCTAATGAGGGTCTAGCATTATCTATCTATCTATCTATCTATAAGAAGACCAGAAAAAAAATGGAACCACAATAGGTGCAGCAGAACACAAAGTCATGGAGAATGTCTTAGAAGTTAATTAATCCAGGGGACACAAAAATTGTAACAGGGCAGTGTGAGACATTTAATAACTTCATAGTCGTCTCCTAAGTTTGGACTGGTCACAGCAGGAAGGCATGTTACATTATGGATAATAATAATAATTCTTTACATCTATATACAGTAGTTACGTCAAACACCACTAATGTGTAGCATTCACCTGGCTGATGCGACAACAGCCATTTTTGCACCAGTAGTACGCTCACCACACATGAGCTATTAGGCAGTGAAGTGGTGACAGAGATAGACAGTTAAAGAGAGGGTATATTAGGAGGCCAGAATGACTCTTCGATGGAGGGCAATTTTGCCAGGACATCAGGATACACTCTGCTGTTTATGAAGGATGTCCAGGAAAATTGAATGACCACAAAGAGTCAGGACCTCGGTTTTACGTCTCATCCGAAACATGGTGCCATTTTTTACAGCACATCATCTCCATCACTGCACCGGGGCATTTGGATCCAAATTCAGACCACAGGGTACGTGCTCTTTGCTGGCCTCACCAACATCTTTTCCAGCAGCAACCCAATATTTTCCTAGATGGCCTTCCATCCAAGTACTGAACATGTTTAGCTTCAGGTAGATGACCTCTTCTGAAGTACATGAGGTATGGCTGCTGATATGGCTTCCTGATACCTTTTATATATATATATATATATATCCATCCATCCATCCATCCATTTTCCAACCCGCTGAATCCGAACACAGGGTCACGGGGGTCTGCTGGAGCCAATCCCAGCCAACACAGGGCACAAGGCAGGAACCAATCCCGGGCAGGGTGCCAACCCACCGCAGGACACACACAAACACACACCAAGCACACACTAGGGCCAATTTAGAATCGCCAACCCACCTAACCAGCATGTCTTTGGACTGTGGGAGGAAACCGGAGCGCCCGGAGGAAACCCACGCAGACACGGGGAGAACATGCAAACTCCACGCAGGGAGGACCCGGGAAGCGAACCCAGGTCCCCAGATCTCCCAACTGCGAGGCAGCAGCGCTACCCACTGCGCCACCGTGCCGCCCATATATATATATATATATATATATATACACAGTATATATATATATATATATATATATATATATATATATATATATATATATATATATATATATATATATATATATATATATATATATACTATTATTTATACCAGTGTATATATTGTGGCAGATTCCAGACACAGGAAGTACATTTTAGGTAGAATGCCTTGGGGTGCTGGACAGTCTTTTGACCTTGTAACCCCTACTGATTTTGCTTCTCAAACATAGCTGGAGTTTTATTTTTTTTATTTTTCTGTCCTCCCCAGTCATCTGACCTTACCATCAGATGCATCTTTAGAGATTTAAAAATCGATTCTATACATAAGAACTCTTTTTTCTATTGATTATTTATCTACCAATAACAGTGCACTGCACGATAATGTGCAGTGAATACACTTGACTTGAGCATTCATAGTTTTCATACTCTCTCTGTACATTTAGCATTCGTTTGCTCAGAAGTTGATGTGTTTGGTGTTTCCTGAGCAGCTCGTCATTTCTCCACCCTATCAGCCCGCTTCTTCTATTCTTTCGTTGCCATCTTTTTGCATTAAAACTGATTAAGTCAGTGTTTGTGTTGCAATTACTTAGTACGTTTTCTTTCATTTTTCACTTCAGTCTTCAGTCATCATTCTGCCTCAAGAATGATTTAAGATATGCACAGGTAGGGGAAGTGACGGCGAAGGTGGTAGGAATGAGAACGGCGCCTGTACACATGCGCTGCATGGCTGCACTACTGGCCGCTGATGAGACTTGATTCTACAATAAAAAATAAAAAGCGGAATAACTTTGGAGGACAATAATCCCCCGAAAGCGGATAGTAGACGTCACGTAGTATATGTGTACCAAATTTAAGGTCAATCCTTCAAACGGTTTGCGAGCTACAGGTGATTTAAAATCCTGGACAGACAAATGGACAGCCATGGTAGCGTATCATATAAGATTTTTATGTGTGTATTATTCATTTTGTGTTATCTATTCAATATTTTAGTTTTTTAATTTAAATGTTTTTTAGACACTTTCTGTGCACAAATGTTGATTACTCTTCATAATTTGCTGAATGCATAGATCTGAAGAGTTAGATAGCTTGCTGCAAGAAATTGTCAAACATGTTAAGATGTTATACTGTAATGTCATTCTAAAATAAACATTAAAAGGATTGTTACAGTTCAGATTGCAACATACGTATAATTTTCCTTAACTAAAAATTAATATTTTAACCTTTCTGCTGGGAATAGTGTTTACATTTGGCCACAGTATCTATGGATGCATTAAAATTCCAGTGTATGTGTGTTGTTAGGCGTGTATAGCTGTGTATTAAGGGGATAAACACAGCATATAACATACGTCTGTTATTAATGTTCACCCCGGTTTGTGCCGTGTCAATATCAGCGTGAAATAAAACACAGTATTGCAGCTGTTCATGTCAACATGCAGTAGGCTACAGTTAAATATATAAAGCAAAAATAATAATATGGGTGACATTTAGTGTATTTATTGAGGTTTACTGTAATATACTGCAATAGCATGACCAATATTTTATGAATTTAGTGAGGTTTAAAAAATGTAAATGAATAATTTTGAAACAAATTTAACAAACCAACATAAATAAAAAACATAAAAAAATCTGGCAGTTAAAAGGTTACTTTATTTATGTAAAAATTTACCAAATAAACAGAATGTATCCTACAATAAATAATCTAAGGGGTGTGTATGGCTGCTACTAAGCAAGTCGAAATATAATTATAGTACACCACAAAATAAACAGACCAGTACTTTATCATCAAAGAATTACAACAGAATCAAGGATATTACTTTCATTTAATTTATTAAACTGTAACAACTCCACTTAATCCAGAACCCAGCAATGTGCTTGTTGTACATGGAGATTTAGACTTGAGAAAAAAAAAAGAAACAACATAACCCATTATGAATGAGGAGCAGTGTTTTCAGAAATAATTGAACAACAATCATGTTTAAAATTACCTATTATTAAAGCATAATGGCAATTCCGGCAAGTGCAAAGTAGTAACAATAATGACCTAATAAGATTAGACAGGGAAACACGGCTATTCCAATTATGAGACACCATCTCATCTTTATGACTGTGTCCTTCAACTTTTTCCTAATTTTGTAACGATAATTATTAATAAAGTAAATAAATGCTTCATCACTACTTCATCAAGCTTAGTTGAGCATGGAACATTTCACTTTCATCAGAACAGTAATATGTTCAGATATTATGCATGTAAAAGCGGTCATCTGTTTATGTCCAATACTAACTGGCTGTTCAGTAGCATCAGTAGCTGTTGCAAATAATGTCCAATTTCAGGGACCTCTGCATCCAT
Organism: Erpetoichthys calabaricus; assembly: GCF_900747795.2. Taxonomy (NCBI): domain Eukaryota; kingdom Metazoa; phylum Chordata; class Cladistia; order Polypteriformes; family Polypteridae; genus Erpetoichthys; species Erpetoichthys calabaricus. Next base: position 34,387,461 of record NC_041400.2, on the reverse strand, counting down.
TAAAGACAAGAATTATAGTAATGCAGATCAAGCCATCACTATGCCAAGGATGCACTCCAGTCTGAATTTGTGTAACATTAAAACAAGAAGGTTGCAACAAAGGTGTTGCAGAAGTTAAAAGTATAAAGAAAAACAAAGATTTCTTCAACACAAAATAGTGTTACGGTATGCTTCATATTATTTAGAGTCAAAACATAATTATAAGCAGAAATGGACAGAATGATAGTGCAGTGATTAATGGCTCTGGCTTATACTTTCAGGGACTTGAGTTTGACTTCTTACCCACTCATTATCTCAGTAATGCTTGTTCTTTTTATGTCTAGTTGGGCGTTTTAGATTGATTCATAATTCTTAACTGGACTGATGTTGGTGAGGGCATGAGTGAGTGTGCCCTGCAGTTGTACGGTAAGTTGTGTGTGTGTGTGTGTGTGTATGAATGGACATTGTGATAGACATTGCGATTGCCTGGCTCCCTGTTCTGTGCTGGTTCTTGTCTTGTGATTACTGCTGTGTGACGATGTGGGTTCTGCTCAAGGCTCCCATCTCCATTTTGGGAGCTCTTGAACCCAACACCGTAATGTAACCGGATGAGCTGGACAGTAAGGAAACAACAAAGCAAGGGGATGGTGCAAAAAAGTGCTTTTATTTAAAAAAAATCAAACTAAACAGTGTCCAAATTAGTGCAGTGCAGCCAAATGTTCATTAAATAAATAATCCAATAAAAAGATAAAAATCCCAAAAGGTTAAAACAAGGCTATAACACGAGAATTAAAACCTGCAGCAGTCATTGGGGCTACACCAGCCAGACATAGCTCCTTCCCAGCCTCTTCAGCTCACCTAAGGTTTACTCAGCCTATGAGACTTCAGCCGCTGCGGTCCCCTCTCTCCCAACCCCCATCTTAGCTGCCTCCGCCAGCGTCTGCTAGACTGCTCGGGGTCGGTTGTCCTCCCGTCTTCCTTCTCGCATACATAGTTGTCCCTCAGATCCCTAGGACGGACTCCTCCTTGATTGTACCCACTCTCCCATTCAGTGGGCACAATCCGTCCCTTGAATGCCAATCACTCGCTCTATCCAGGACCCCCGACCGCACTGACCTTTCTTTTCCTCAGCTGACTGGCTTGTCCACTCTCTTGCACTACCCCCAATTCTGCTCTCTCACTCACCAAGTCTTTCATTCTTCCGTCTTTTACCATTCTCTCCTCTCTTTTTCTGCCTCATGCTTCTATTTATTACGGGTATGTGACTCAGGTGTGATGATTAGCAGCTCCCGGCTTCAATCATGGATGCAGACGATTCCTCACCTGTGCACATACGCAAGGAAATACCCACCTAATGCAGCGTCCAGGAACCGCTCCGGCCACACTACCACGCCCCCTCTTTAAGATGTGAGTGTGGCGACTATTTACTTAAAAACTGGCCTTTTTGATCTGAGCTGTGGAACTGCTATACCACATGCTGATGGGATATGCTTTGGCCCACACGTGACCCTGAATTGGATTGAGTGTGTTTGAAAATGTTATCAGGAATACTGCGTGCAAAACACAAAGGTTAGCATTAAAAGGTGTCTCGAGCAAAATGTAGTAGGAAATTAGGAAATTACTGTGGTTAGAAAGGCAGTAAATGTGATATACTGTATAAGGAATGACTGTTGGTAGAATGATATTGCATTCAAATTGAATATTGCAAAGGTGTGCATTTTAAGCAGACCTCATCTTTTAATTGTCCATCTTTTTGTTGTCAACCTCACCCCACTAATTTTGTTTGCTCATAATTGTCTATTGATTGCACTTTCTGGTCACCACTGTACTGTACATAACATATTGCCTGGACCAAGGCAAAGCACCAAGATAAAAAAATATAATATGAATACACAGAAGAAGCAACTGATTTTGCTTTAAGAATTTAATTAACATTTTCAAATTTGTATTTTCTTTTTTGATTTTTTGTATTTGAGATTTGTATTTTTGACTTAAGTATTCTTTATCACTTTCATTATTTTGGCTAATAAGTTTAATTTAACAAAATAATCATTAAGCTGTAATAGTGTGGCCAGGGTTTTTGATAGTTCCCCTCAACGTTTGGTATTTTGTTTGGCATAATTCATAAAAGATTCATGGCCAGTTCATTTTTTTAAGTCAACAAAAAAGGGGTTCCGCAATATTCAATAGTAACCTATGCAGGGAAAGAGTAATAAGTCATTTGTAGACACTTAAGAGGAGTCATTAAATGTTCATTGTTAAATAGGTCTTTATGTTGCCCAGGAGCAATTAACTTAAAGTTACAAGTTTAAAACATATCCATATACTGTAGTTTCAGTAAATATGGACATTGTATTGCAATTTAGCTCAGAAAACAAACAAGATGTGGAATAAAAAGGGTATGACTATTTTCAACCTTGCCATACTGTGTCAGTGAAGTTTTCACACAGGAGTCATCGACCCAGGAACAATTAGAAAGTCAGTTTAACCTCATATATACTGGACATACTAAAAGAATAATAATTTTAAAATGAAGAAGTAAACACTTTACAGAGTATGTCAGAGATTTTCATTAATTTGTTTCATTCTCAGCTTCTTTTTTAGACAAAGCAGGTGAGCCTTTTTCTTAAGCACCTAGTGTACTTTATCTATCTATCTACCAACCATCATGGTAAAAAACGATAGATAGATAGATAGATAGATAGATAGATAGATAGATAGATAGATAGATAGATAGATAGATAGATAGATAGATAGATAGATAGATAGATAGATAGATAGATAGATAGATAGATAGATATTCCAAGGGGAAATTCACATACTCCAGCAGCAGCATACTGATAAAAACAATATTAATTAAAGAGTAATAAAAATGCAGTGCAAGTTAAAAAATGCAAGGTGGAGAGTGTGAGGCAGGTATAACAGTCAATAACCTTGTATTGTGTTAACGTTTACCCCCCGTGGAATTGAAGAGCTGCATTGTGTGGGGGAGGAACGATCTCCTCAGTCTGTCAGTGGAGCAGCACAGCTGCACCTCTGTCTGGAGATGATACTGTTCAGTGGATGCAGTGGATTCTCCATGATTGACAGGAGCCTGCTCAGTGCCCGTCGCTCCGCCACAGATGTTAAACTGTCCAGCTCCGTGCCTACAATAGAGCCTGCCTTCCTCACCAGTTTCTCCAGGCGTGAGACGTCCCTCTTCTTTATTCTGCCTCCCTATCACACCACCACGTAGAAGAGGGTGCTCGCCACAACCGTCTGATAGAACATCTGCAGCATCTTATTGCAGATGTTGAAAGATGCCAGTCTTCTAAGGAAGTATAGTCGGCTCTGTCCTGTCTTGCACAGAGCATCAGTATTGGCAGTCCAGTCCAGTTTATCATCCAGCTGCACTCCCAGGTATTTATAGGTCTGCATCCTCTGCACACAGTCACCTCTGATAATCACGGGGTCTGTGAGGGGCCTGGGCCTCCTAAAATCCACTACCAGCTCTTTGGTTTTGTTGGTGTTCAGTTGTAGGTGGTTTGAGTGGCACCATTTAACAAAGGCTTTGATTAGGTTCCTATTCTCCTCCTCCTGCTCACTCTTGATGCAGCCCACGATAGCAGTGTCATCAGCGAACTTTTGCACGGGGCAGGACTCTGAGTTGTATTGGAAGTCCGATGTATATAGGCTGAACAGGACCGGAGAAAGCACAGTCCCCTGCGGCGCACCTGTGCTGCTGACCACAACGTCAGACCTACAGTTCCCGAGATGCACATAATGAGGTCTGTCTGTAAGATAGTCCACGATCCATGCCACCAGGTATGAATCTACTCCCATCTCTGTCAGCTTGTCCCTAAGGAGCAGAGGTTGGATGGTGTTGAAAGTGCTAGGGAAGTCCAGACACATAATTCTTACTGAACCACTGCCTCTGTCTAGGTGGGAGAGGGATTGGTGTAGCATGTAGATGATGGCATCCTCCGCTCCCACCTTCTCCTGGTATGCGAACTGCAGAGGGTCGAGGGTGTGGTGGACCTGTGGCCTCAGGTGGTGAAGCAGCAGCTGCTCCATAGTCTTCATCACATGTGACGTGAGGGCGACAGGCCTGACCTTTGGAACTGGGGTGATGCAAGATGTTTTCCAAAGCCTTGGGACTCTCCCCTGTTCTAGGCTCAGGTTGAAGATATGCTGTAGAGGACTCCACAGCTCCAATGCACAGGCCTTCAACAGTCGTGGTGATATTCCATCTGGACCCACTGCTTTGCTGGCACGAAGCCTCCTCAGCTCTCTGCTTACCTGGGCTGCTGTAATTGTGGGTGGGGGGAAATTTTTCCTATGCTGGTATCAGCAGAAGGATGGGTGGAGTATGCAGTACTCTGAGGTGAAAGTGAGAGTGGGTTAGGGTGGTCAAACCTGCTAAAAAAGTTGTTCATCAGGTTTGCTTTCTCCCTGTCTCTCTCGATGGAGGCACCCCGCTTCATCTTCGCTCTTCATCCCATCCCACACTTCCTTCATGCTGCTATTCTGCAACTTTTGCTCCAGCTTTCTCCTGTACTGCTCCTTCGCCACCCTGAGCTGGACTCGGGAGTTCCTTCTGCACGCGCTTGAGCTCATGCTGATCACCGCCTTTAAAAGACCTTTTCTTCTGGTTCTAAAGGCCCTTGATGTCACTTTTAATCCATGGCTTGTTGTTAGCATAGCAGCGTGCTGTTCTCACTGGAACTACAATGTCCATACAGAAGTTGATGTAGTCAGTAGTGCAGTCAACAACATCCTCAATGTTCTCACTATGTGACCCCTGCAGGATATCCCAGTCTGTAGTTCCAAAGCAGTCTCTCAGAGCCTGCTCTGCCTCAGGGGACCTCTTCCTGGATGAGCGTGTGGTTGTAGGTAGGACCCTCACTCTTGGTTTGTAGTGAGACTGAAGCAGAACCAGGTTATGATCTGCTGTCCCAAGCGGAGGCAGTGGGGTGGCGCTGTATGTGTCCTTAACATTTGCATACAGTAGGTCAATAATCCTATTTCCTCGGGTCTTACAATCCACATACTGGGAGAAGGCAGGTAATGTTTTGTCCAGCGTCACATGGTTAAAATCTCCAGAGATTAGCACAAGCACCTCAGGGTGCTGTGTTTGTAGTTTAGCAACAGCAGTAGTTTATCTCCATGTCCGCACGAGGAGGAATGTAAACAATAATAACAATGATGTGTCCAAACTCTCTGGGCAACTAATAGGGGCACAGACTTACGGCCAACAGTTCAATGACCCTTCAGCAAGTGGAGATTTTGACGTTTACATGTCCAGGGTTGCACCACCTTGTGTTCACATAGAGAGCGAGTCCTCCTCCTTTCTGCTTCATTTGCGTCTCTGTCCGCTCTAACTGTGCTAAACCCGGGTAGCTCCATGTTAGCATCTGGGATGTTAGTTGTTAGCCACGTTTCGTAAAAACACAACAAACTGCATTCTCTGTAGGTCCTGACATTTTTCACCAGCGCAGCCAGTTCATCGATCTTATTTGGTAGTGAGTTCACATGTCCCAGGATCACATAAGGCACGGAAGACTAGTATCGTCACTTCGTCGCTAGCCGATTAGCCTTTAGCTTAGCGCCGGCTCTGCTGCCACGATACGACCTTCTTACCTCGTCAGGTAAATAGGGAACCACACCAGCATGGGCCTTTGTTCTCAGCGCTAGAAGTTGACTATCTGAATAGACGAGACTTGGCATGTAAAAATCCATGTCCATGTAGTAAAAAGTGTCCAGGAAATGAGTCCACATAAAAAAGTGGTAGGAGTGATCAGAGAGATAGAGAAAAAGGTAGAAAGATAAAGAACATAAAGACCTACACGGAGCTGCTGGAAAGGCTGCCACTCACGGCGTAATCTAACTACTACCTTGGAACTACTTGGAATTCCAAGCAGTTAGAGGTATGAGGCAATTAAACAATGCTCATTTCAAGAAAGAGGAAAACATTTTAAAACTCAGGTATTAAAGACATTAGGACTGGCTTACACTATGTATTTATATTTAGGTCTTAGACAGGAGCCCCTTGCGTAATGACAACTTTGGATGCTTTGAATAATGTTCTGCTTTCTTTTCAGGAGAGGACTTGTAAGTCTGCATAGGAGTCTCCACCCAAGAAAATGCTGTGGTATAGCAAGTCCACGGCTCAGAAGAAAAACCCAGTTTTTAAATAAATAATCGTAGCACTCGCAGCTTATAAAGGGGCGTGGTAGTGTGGCTGCAGCAGTTCTTGGATGCTACGTGATGCGGGCGTTTCTTCACTTAACTGCACAGGTGAAGAATCGTCCATATTCGTGATTGATGCCGGGAGCTGCTAATCACTGCCCCTGTGCCACGTCCCCATTATATATAGTAGAAGCGCGAGTTTGGAGGGGAAAGAAAAAAAATCAGAAAAGAACTGAGGTTAGTGGAAGAAGAAGAGTAAGCAGGAAGCTGAAAGCTGGTGTGTGTGCATGAGTGAGCGCCGGCTCACAGTATTAATAGGCAGCTGAGAGAAATGTCCCTTCAGAGTGTTTGGCCAGCACTCAGGGTGCAGAAAGTAGTGATCGCTTCTGCTGAGTGCTTCAGAGGAGCAGGAGTAACTGGAAGAAGGTTGGCTCGCCGTGGAAGGCAGCAGGAGTCAGAAGTATGGGAAGCGGAAGCCCTAGTGTTGAGCGTCATGGTCGCTTGGGATCCCAAGTCTCAGTCTGGCGGAGCTAAACGAAGCCAGGGATCGGGAAGCTTCCAGATCAGTAGAAGAAGTCATCTGCAGGTAGGGCAACTCCCCTGATGCAAGGCCCGGAAGGGAGAAGCAGGGGAACCACCAGGTACAAAGATGGCACCGGGTTTTGATTTAAAGGACTGCTTCCAGCCATTGTTTTTAACCTCATTTTAAATGGATTTATTTATGGGATTTTAACCTCCACATTTCATTTGTTTTTAATGGATTATTTATTTAATGACATTGGAGCACTTCACTATTTATTTTGAGCACTGTTTTTGGTTTTGTTGTTTTTAATAAAAGCACTTGCACCTTTTTGCACCATCGCCTTGCTTCATTGTGTCCTCACTGTCTAGCTAATCTGGTTACATTACCGACGGTGTTGGGTTCAAGAGCTCCCAAAAAGGAAGTGGGAGCATGGAGCAAGAACCTGCATCGTCACGAATGGCAATTAAGGGAAGGAAAACACTCCCTTAAGGTCTCCAGAGAGATTGGACATCACTTCAGGTAAACCATTCCAGTGACCATACTAAAGAGAGAGAATTTCTTTGAGAATCTCCACCTTGTCTTGGTGGAGAAGCTTCTGAGTTACTAAGATGCCAAAAGAGCAATATCTTACAGAGCCTTTGCACTTAATCAAGTCACCTATGGAAGTTAGATCAAAAAGGAGATTCTAGACACAGAGTGATCTAATCAAGTCCTCAGCAGTGAATCTGACGAAAAAGGATTAAGTGTCACAACGGCATTGAAGGTAGAGGGAGGGTGCAACACAAATAGACCTCTGTTTGTCTTGGAGCCCATTCCATTGCATCCTGTATATGCCAAGGACCATGAAGTGACTGCCTGTGCAATCCCATGTTAAACAAAGTCACGCACAGGCATCCTTCCATGAGGCAATTACATTTCTGTACCAAGGACCATGAAATGACTGCCTGTGCAATCCTATGTTAAACAAAGTCACACACAGGCATCCTTCCATGAGGCAATTACATTTCTGTACCAGGAGTAAGTCCCATGGTGATCAGCAAGTGGTAATCAGGATTTTGAGGTCTACAAGCGTCTAGCCACAAGCTGGCACCTCGGAAGATGAGTGCTGAACTCTTGGACCGAGCATGATAGAGCTACACCCTTGACTGAGCAGTTCTATTTGGAAACTGCTCTGCTTAGCTCTTTAGGTGAAGTGTCTAAATGTAGCTAGGTCTATCATCATTATCATATCTGGGGTTGCTCACCATTCAATGGTAATAAATGTGATTTTGTTTTTTTATCTGGAATGTTTTGTCCCTGATAGGTAGTAAACAACCAGAAGAAAAGATGTGCTGGACTAACTCAACTGCCTGGCTTCAGTCTGAAATAAAGAATCGTCTTTTCAGCTGCCTCTGTGTACCTCCTGTAGGAACTGTCAAGCATCCGGTGTGTGGTAATGAGATGCTTACTAACAATCAGATGGTGACAGTCATGAGTGCCTATTCTCAAACCCTCACAGGAGGTTGACAAAAAAGCTTTACATGCCTGCATCAAAATTATACAGTTATGTTAACATTTGAACAATTTATTCACAAAACATACTTCATATGTGCAAGATGATTTACAGGAATGTCTCAACCTATTTGCCATCATGTTCAACACATGTACCATATGTGGCACGTAAATTGTATACAAGTAATTACATAGCAGTACCATTCATGTTAACGGAATTTTGATTTACCCTGTATTATCAAGCACCCCCAAGGAAGATAATCCTCTTAGAAGACTTAAAAATGAGGATTGGCCAAGATTTCTACCTTTGGAATGGTATGACAGGAAATAAAGGCATCAGCAGCCAAAACTCAAATGGCATATTTCTTCTGCCTAAGTTTGCTGAACTTTGCCTTCGGATGAGAGATCTTGGAGACCCTCATATTTTATTGATGTTATTGTTTTACCGTATGTACTCGCATTTAAGTTCTCCAGCAGATAAGTCAGGGCTTAATTTTACCGTATAATTTCTGGTATTTTATAATATTGGTCATACAAGTCAAATGCAGAAAACTAACGCTATTGGTCCAAGAGATTATGATATGCTAAAGCCCACCTGAGAGAGTAACCATGGAGCACACTGCCTTCTTTTTCTATGTATTGTGCCTACGTGACCACACGGTAATACCCAAACTATTCCGAAGGGACATTTGCACTGTTTTGTGCTTTTTGTATCTCACATCCTCATATACCTTTATCATAAGAGCATCCCTTATCTACGATGGAGCATTCGATCAGAAGAAAATATGAAGCTGGTGAAATGTATATCTGTAGTACTAGGGTGTTGTACCGTGTTAGCCATTATGAATGTAGAGAAAAGCCAAGCAAAATGACACCTTTTATTGATTATATCTTGATTACATCTTGCCTGAAGAAGGGGTTGCCTCGAAAGCTTGCATATTGTAATCTTTTTAGTTAGCCAATAAAAGGTGTCATTTTGCTTAGCTTTTCTAAGCTGGTGAAAGAAATTGGTAACTGCGCTGATGCAACAAAATTCGATGTGTCTGAGAAACTGGTGCGAGACTGGAGGAAGCAAGAGGATGTAAAAAATAAAAAAAATGTAATTGTCGTAATTTTTGAACAGGTGTATAAGTCGGGGTTTGATTTTACAAGTTCTCTGCTCGGTTTTGCAAACTGGTGGCACCCAGCGTCAAAGCAGTGCTACTGTTCCAGTGTAGTTACCCTTTTTTTTTTAGATCCACATCCCTGACACGGCTTTATCATATACACTGAAACTAACTGCATATTGTTTATTAGTTTAAGGCATCTGATTGTAATTAACCTGTAACAATATAATGGTCCAGGGAATAGCAAAAGTATTCCAAATACCATAGCTGCTTTAGCATTGTTACTCTCATTGCACCTTCTTTTTCTTCTTTCAGCTGCTCCCATTAGGGGTTGCCACAGCGCATCATCTTTTTCCGTATCACTCTCACTGCACCACTCGGAGTATTTATATCACTGTATCTGAGTGGGGAATCAAAGATCTACAGAAGCTGAGAAAGAGAATTATCGGTATACAGCAGGGCTACTCAAATATAAATTTGAAAGGTCCACTTACTAAATTTCCATTCAGTCTGAGGTCCGGAAAAGTGACGGTCAAATTCCAAATAGAGAACTCCAAAAAAAGGCAATCCCCAAACTTTAGAACTATACACAAAAAAATGACATGGTAGGCCTTTTAGTGTGAAAGGTGACACCTTCTTTGTGCCACCAGTTGTTTGAACTTGGGCATAAAAGGTGTGAGGGCAAGGCGGAGGCACTGATGTAAATGTTCATTGGTGAGGGTGTTGCGGTATGTGTTTTTCACCATGTTCATAGTGGAAAAGGCAGATTCACAGCAGTACGTTGAGGGAAACATTGTAAGAATTTGAAGGGCCATCTTCTGCAGGAGAGGAACACCTGCCGCAGTAACCATCTTTGTCCAGAAGGTGACAAGGTCACAGTGAGATTCCTGCAGTGCTAGGTTTTCTTGTAGCTCAATTAACTCTGTTTGCAGAGAAGCAGCACTGGCCCATTGGAAGACTTTTGTGGCTTCATTTGAGAATTCTGCAATATTTTTGACAAGAAATGGATTTTCGATGCACAGCAAGACTTGTTTTCCCAAAGGGAAATCTTCAAAGCGAGTTTGGAAATTTTTAATCAGCTTGTCCAGGAATTCAGCATAATTGTGATGGTGATGTTTTCTTGCAGTCTGATCCAAAAGTCTTGGGAAGTGAAGCAGGTCCTGCTGTAAGTCACATTTGAACACCTCCAGCTTCCTCTGGAAAGCACGGACAGCTAACATGAGGTCACACACTGTGCTGTTTTTGCCTTGTAGCTTCATATTAAGGTCATTAAGATGGGAAGTAATGTCCGTTAGAAAAGCAACAATTTCCATTTTCTCGTCATTCTTCATGAAATCCACAAACGGTTTGGCTTTTGCACTCTTCTGATCCAACAGAAATGTCTCCAGCTCTTTCCGCAGTGCCCAAAAACGCTCCAGTACCTTGCCTTTACTAAGCCACCGGACATTGTTGTGAAGGAGCAAATCATCAAATGTTGCATTCACCTCTATTAGAAATGAGCGCAATAAACGATGTTGCAAAGCAGAGGATGCTCTCAGATAATTGACTAGTTTCATGACTGTTGTCATGACTTCTGAGTACCTTTCTCCAAGGCTGGCACACAAAACCATCTGGTGAATTATGCAGTGGTATGCCATAATTCAGGGTGGTGAGTTCTCAAGCGTGACACTAATCCCCTCTCTTTCCCAATCATACATGGTGCGCCATCAGTAGCAATGGAAACAACATGCTTCAGGTCTATCGCTCTGTCTCTAAGCATCTGTGTCACTGCTTCATAGATATCATCCCCCCTTGTGTGTCCATGGAGGTTTGTGAGACCCAAAACATCTTCATGAAATTCTCCCTTTTCTTCATCAAAAAATCTGACAAAGACCATGAGTTGTGCATTGTCCGTGATATCTGTGGATTCATCCACAGCCAATGAAATGAATTTGGCTTTTTTTATAGCAGAACTAAGTTTTTCAAGCAAATCATCAGCAAGTATTTCAGCTCGTCTTGCAGCAGTGGAATCAGAACAGGGTATTTGGTTTATTTTCTGGATTATTTCATCCTTTTGAGTCCCTTCAAACAGAGCAGTCTCCACTTCACTCATACACTCTTTGACTACTTCAGCATCAGAGAAGGGTTTCTTGTTTTTTCCCAGGACCCATGCTACTCTTAGTGACGCTTCTGTTGCCCGCTCCTGTTGTGTGGCTGATCTAACTATTACACTGCTTGTAGCTTCATATGATGATTTTTATGGTCCTTACCTCTGAGTTCTGAGGGTAATTTTGTTCGAAATGTGCATGCTTGGTTTCATAATGGCGTTTCACATTACCACTTTTGATTATTGCTACCGTCTCGTTGCAGATTAAACACATTGGTTTTCTGCTTCCCACGGGGAGCACGAACGCATATTTTTCTGTCCACTCACTCTTAAATTCGCGGTTTTCAAAATCAACTTTTCTTTTCTTATCAATGTACTGTCTTGAGCCAGCCATCTTCACTTTCAGTCAGCAAAAAAAAAAATTCAGTTATCGAAATTTGCACTGCCTGCGAGTGATGAGACTGCCTGTTCGCCGGCCTGACCCAGAACACGTGACCGGTACATAAATCTGGCTGCAGTGAATGAGCGAGCGAGCGAGCGAGTATTGGGGGGGGGGGGGGGTTTGGGGGGGGGGGAGTAGTGGGAACGATACTGTTACAACTGGTGTGATTGGACATAGATGAAGCAACCAAACCGAGTAGAAACCTCAAAGATATATCGCGCGGAATCACAATTGCACACTTCATTGAGAACTCATTTGGATTATGATTACATTTGCATGTTTGTTTTGGCGTCGGTCCAGATTTAACCGTATTTGGGTCCGGATGCGGACCGGAGTCCGCCTATTGAGTACCCCGGGTATACAGCATCAAGCACACGCTGCCTCAGCTATGCTGTCTATTGAACTGCTCTCACACGGCAAACGCTTCAAAGCCTTTCCTGTACAGACCTCGCGGTTTAGAAACGGTTTCATCCCAAGAACTATAAACGCACTCAATCAGTCCATCAAGTGCTCCTAGTAGAACTGTTTGTATTTATAAGTACAATTACCTCGCTGTAAACTTGCACTACAGTTATAATATTGCACAACCTGAGCCTCTTTATAAAGTGCATATTTACATATGATGGCGATATCATTTTTAAGATGAAATGCAGCAAAATATGTTTATTATACAGATAAAACTTTTTAACTTCATTTAAATAATCTATATTGTTAATAATTAAACATGTGAGGACATGGTGCCGCAGCGCTAGCGAGGCTGGCACTCTGTTCACGGATTGTTCCTGCCTCGCACTGTATTCTTGCTGGTGCTGGCGCGACACTGGAAGGATAGATGGCTAGAATAATTAAACATGTACTACGAAGATATTTCAATGTTCGTTAAACGTTTTGAAGAATCGGCGTTCTAAGCTTACAGATGGCTTAATGTCTGTTACAGAGCTGATTGTGTGGCGATTGGGTATTTGGAGTAAAAAGTAAGGACAGGAATTGGGGGTTAGTATGTTTGAAAGAGACAGTACTGCTACAATTAAGTATTTCATCGAAGGTCGCGCATGATGCAGCAAGCATCTTTCGTGAGACAGGAACAATCACTGTGCCACCGTGTTCCCATGTTTAATAACATGCTTTAACTCCTTTCATCATGAAAATGGTATCACGTAAACATCTCAGTATTTTAATTATTCAGAGAGCTGTAATATTGCGAATGTAATGGATTCTGTGTCCTGTTGGAGGAAGAGAAAGCCTGGAAGCACGCAGTGATTCACACACATAGAGCACATAGAAGATCAAATACAAAACAAAGCATTTAATGTGCTACTTTAGTTATGATGGGATTTGAGAAACTAGTAAATTAAACGATTTTAAGATGAAGTTTATGATGTTCTACTTTAATGACAAAATAAACTACGTGATTATAGTGGAAATTTTGAGATTAAAGTTGACATTTCATGCTTTTTTTTTTCTCTAAACCCTAATAAGTTTTCATATAACACAGACGGTGGGCTACGACTCGCCTTTTCACTGCAACTTTGATATGTGACAACTTCTTTTTTATTTCAGGCACTGTGCGACTTTGTGATCTTGAGCTTTCAAGTTTCTCTAACATGCTATGTCACTCAATCAACTTCCTTTTGTTGTTTATAGCACTGTTTAAACCAACAAACAGTACGTTTTTCCTTGCCTCCACTTTTTATTCTCTGAAATTCTTCTATTTTCCCTTGTGCTTTTGCCATTGTCTTTGCACAGAAGGCTGAGCTTAACGGGCTATTTATATTGATTTGTAAATTCAAAGAGGCGTAATTCTAGAAGAGGTTGGGGCAGGACAGCAGGCGCAAGAACGTGAAAGTTGGCGTTTGCACAGATTTATGCATCTGAATTTTTTTGTGCATATGAATATTTCCGCTTTTGTGCTTACGCCATGTTATAGTGTGAGTTCTACACACACCGTTATACATGAGGCCCCTGATGTTTTTATGGAGAACAAATAACATTGAACAAATACCAGATAAATATCTTTTTCATGTAGTGTATTCCTTTAAGTATACACAGAAAGGAACTCAATCATAAAAGAAATGGTTAATCATCAATATACATCACATATTAAGTTTAAACAGTTATACCAGTATTTCTTTTCAACATTTTTATTTTAAGTATTTGGAGACTGTTTATTTTTAATTTTCTGTGAACATAATGCATGCTGATTTTGTTTTTTATTGATGTTTGCCTGAAATTTGTGTTTATCTAATTAAATTGTACTGCTTAATTACATTGTAATAGCATATAATGTACTGTATACCACAGAAAAAACTTGGAAGACAGATAGACACTTTAAATTCATATTGCCTTTGAACTGTGTAAAAATTACTTGCAGTTCCCATCCAAGGTAAAAAAGAAAAACAATTATTATTGCCATGGACAATTGTTTTTACAAATTTTTCACCGTTTCATTATGCAGAATCTTACTATATAAAGTCTTTTTTATTTTTTTATTTTTTTTTGTACTGTTCATACTTACATAAATTGCCCCCGAATTATAGACAGAATAGGCTTGGGGCTACTTATAGTGTGATGCCATTCACAATTATTTTAAAATAAAATGGGTAAAAAAAATAAAATTTACTCAAATATATAATTATACATTTAGATATACCTTATTTAAAAATATTTTATAAATGTAATAATGTCCAGACATTTTAAATATTAAAAATCAGCCCAACTTCAAATGCTGACTTGTCTGTTTACACTTAGATCAGTTCAACAAAAACTGACTTATGTTTAATCTACTTTCTATATATAAAATCCTATGCCAAAAAAGTGCAACGATTTTATGTGACGTTTTTATGTCAAGTTTTTTGTCACGCTTTAAATATGGCTTATTTTAAAACCTACATACTGTATATATGTTTGGTATCATTCTTTTCAGAATTGATCGAACTTTAATGTGAAGTTGTTCAATTTTCAGATTCTTACTCTGTTTTTAAATTACAAACTAAAAAAACCAAGAACTCACGTCCCACGAGACTAGACTTTGTGCCAAGAGATTTAGCCATACCCGGGGCCGGAAACAAAAGACAAAGAGTAGATGACAGCTGCTGTACAGGCTTTTTAAATGTTTGAAGCACTGCGTGAGATGCAAATCACGTGGCATGGCAGCAGCAGCTGCAATCCAGCAGCTGATCGAGCAAAGAGGAGGTAAAAAAAAAACAATTTTTTTCCCATTGTATCACCGTTTAAAAGGGGGTTTCGGAGGAGCAACCGTGTCTCCTTGGGGTGTGTTCAGCTCCCCTCTTTACAACGCAAGTGGCAGTGAGGTTAAGTGGCTGGCACATAGCATAGGCCATGGGGGTTGGCGAGCGAAACGAGCAGGGGGCGAACCCCCTAGTAAATCTATAAAGAAATTATTTCATTGTTATAATGCTGTACATAACATGACACTACAATTGTTCATGTTTTGTGTGCTCATCTTTACTTCTTTCTTTATTTCAGCAAGGCTGGATTCAACACATGATGGACAATCTGCTCATTCAGGGCTTTCTCTCTCACATCCACAACCAGTCACACACTGTGTCAAGCTCAATTCACCAGTTAGCCTGCTGTTCATATATTTGGTGGAGTGGGAGGACAACTGGAGTAACTGGAAAGAAATCCAACCTAGAGACACAGGGATTTGAATCTAGTCTTCACAACAGTGTATCTCTTATTATTTCATTGTTACTTTGATTCAGCAGTAAGCCACTGACTAACCTTCCACATATTCTACTATTATTATTAAAAGACATTTACATATTTTTTCTTCACTTCTATCATGACCTTAAATGCTAATCCAGTCTCCAAAATAGAAAGCAATCAACTCTTTTTTAAAATATAAACTATAGAGGGCAATGAATTATCACCTAATATGACTATGAGGAAAATTGTAAAGCAGTAAATTCTGACATCTATATAAAATGACATGAAGCATATGGTGATCAATATTCATGTTTATCACTGAACCTCATGCTAATGGCATAACAATGGTATATCAAAGGGTCATTCAGCGGTGATAAATATTTTTTGTAGTGAAGTAAGAGAAAGACTAAAAGACAATAAAGGCAGCTGAAGCATTAAGGGCTGTGTTTCAATGGAGTTTTACATTTCATATTCAAAATTCTTTAATCATTAACAGAATAAGGCATATGCGGAAACAAAAGTCAACAAACTGGGACAACCTTTCTTCATACTAGCACAGCGTAAGAAAGGGTTTTGATAAACATTGTCAGGCATGTTATTAATTAGCTATGAAAGTTAAGGCATAAGGTTGCATGTTGATGAATTAATTTTGCAAATTAAAACTGTAAAATTTGCATTTAGTTCAACAAAATGTATTATATTTAAGCGGATGAGTATATAGTAGTTTAAATCACACATCTTTCACTTTAATAAAGAATTCAAGAGTCATGAGGGAAAAAGATTACTGGTGTATGTAATAATTACAAATGAATATACAGGAATACTAAGAACTTTTTTTAGTGGAATTTCTTTCACTTTACAAGCCTATTTGAAATAAATAAATTTCCCTATCATAAACCTGTGCGCACCAAGATGCTTTCTCTTTCACAAATCCTCATGAGCTAGCTTAATATTTTTGTTTAGCTTTACAACGTCATATGAGGTGTTAAAAACTCAAAATATACCCCAAAATTTAAGTTTGGAAAGATATGAAAAACTGTGCCATAAATTAAATGCAAATGGATTGTGTGTGTATATATCTATCTATCTATGGTGGAGTGCACTAAAACGTTCTCTCTTTCCTCTGCAGACCAGTTACTATACAAGAAATTCTGCTTGGCCCAGGTAACGTCACTTCTGGTACCAGGCCTACTAACCACAATTCCAATTTCAGGCCTGATGACCTCATTTCCATTTCTAACTCTACTGACCTGACTTTCTCTACCAGACCATAAAACAACAAAAAAATGCAAGACACAAGGAAAAACGTGTTAAACATTCACCAAAAGCACTACCTCATTTGCATAAGCCAATGAAAGTGATCTGTGATTGGCTAGTTTCTACACTACTAAACCTATGAACCATCCCCCTATATATTCCATATTTAAAAGATGGTTGGAATATCTTGTATAAGAAGCATTACCAGAAGCTCTATGAGATTAGAATGTTACCTAGGAGTAATGGAGGAAACCCCATCTATTTAGACCAGCGTTACCAAACATCAGTGTAATCTGCAGTAGACAAACCCAGACAGGAAACATACAAGATATGAAACTGACAAGAATATGATTGCACGCACGATCTCTAGCAACAAAGCACCAAAATGCAATGCTAGTTAACTGAATGTGGAATGAGGGTGAGGGGTGATTCGGAAAAATTCACTTCTCCTGCTTGGAGGACACGAGGATAAACACATGTTAAACATTCACCCAAACCACTACCTCATTTGCATAAGCCAATTAAAGTGATCTGTGATTGGTCAATTTCTACACTGCTAAATCTATGAACTATCACCCTTCGTATTCCATATTTAACCGGTACTTTGGATATCTTGTGTAAGAAGTATTACCAGAAGCTCTGTGATATTGGAATGATGCCTGGGAATAATGGAAAAAAACCCATCTATTTAGACCACTGTTCCCAAACATCAGTTTAATCTGCAGCAGAAAACCCCAGATGGTAAACCTACCAGATATGAAACTGACAGGAACATGATTGCACACACAATCTGTAGCAACAAAGCACCAAAATGCAATGCTAGCTAACTGAAAGTGGAATTAATTGGGAGTCAGTCACTTATTGTGTGTGGGACTTTTCCCGATTGGAGGCACTCTTTGGGAAAAATCAACAAGCAGGCTACAAATGCATCAGCGGTGCTTGAAATGAGGGAAAAAAAATGGAAGATACGAAGAAAAACGTATTAAAAAATTCACCAAAAGCACTACATCATTTGCATAAACCATGGAAGTGATCTGTGATTGGTCAGTTTCTACACTGCTAAACATATGAACTATCACCCTATATATTCCATATTTAAGAGATGGTTGGGATATCTTGTATAAGAAGTATTACCAGAAGCTCTATGAGATT
Source organism: Erpetoichthys calabaricus (assembly GCF_900747795.2). Taxonomy (NCBI): domain Eukaryota; kingdom Metazoa; phylum Chordata; class Cladistia; order Polypteriformes; family Polypteridae; genus Erpetoichthys; species Erpetoichthys calabaricus. The sequence goes on along the minus strand of NC_041400.2, from coordinate 34,369,588 downwards.
AGAATGATACCTGGGAGTAATGGAGGAAACCCCATCTATTTAGACCAGTGTTCCCAAACATCAGTGTAATCTGCAGCAGACAACCCCAGACGGTAAACCCACCAGATAAGAAAATGACAGGAACATGATCGCACCCACAATCTCAAGCAAAAAAGTACCAAAATGCAATGCTAGTTAACTGAAAGTGGAAGGGGGATCGTGTGTGGGACTTTTCCTGATTGGATGCACTCTTTGGGAAAAAGCAACAAGCAGGCTGCAAATGCAGGTCGGCACGGTGGCGCAGTATTAGTGCTGCTGCCTCGCAGAAGGAGACCTGGGTTCGCTTCCCGGGTGGTGTTTGCATGTTCTCCCTGTGTCTGCGTGGGTTTCCTCCAACACTCCAAAGACATGCAGGTTAGGTGCATTGGCAATCCTAAATTGTCCCTAGTGTGTGCTTGGTGTGTGTGTGTGTGTGTGTGTGCCCTGCAGTGGGTTGACGCCCTGCCTGGGATTTGTTCCTGCCTGTGTTCTCTGGAATTGGCTTCAGCAGACCCCCGTGACCCTGTGTTAGGGTATAGTGGGTTGGATAATGACCGACTGACTGACTGTCAGGCTATAAATGCAGCAGCTGTGCTTAAAAACTATTGGGTGTTGCATAATCCAAAAGTTATATTTCTAGTCTTATGCTTAAAATGTGCAAAGCACATGCTTTTTCTGCTAAAATATTGTTAAATATGAAATAATCAGTGTACATTATAAACAGGCTTGAAGACAGGACTCTTGACCAATGAATGGAGGCGGGGGAGAAGATCTTAATATGAAAGAGAGTTTTGAGAGACACGTAAAACCAAAGAAAAGCAAAAAAGACAATATGCTTCATACTTCTGCATATCTGAGATTTTTCAACAGGCAGAAGGTCAATTCACCCATTCATTTTCACAGACAGGGCGGAGTGGTGGCTCTGAGGCTAAGGATCTGTGCTGGTATCCAGAAGGTTGCCAGTTTGAATCCCCGTCACTGCCAAAAGAGATCCTGCTCTGCTGGGCCCTTGAGCAAGACCCTTAACCTGTAATTGCTCCAGGGGCGCTGTACAATGGCTGACCCTGCGCTCTGACTCCAAGGGGTATGCGAAAACTAACAAATTCCTAATGCAAGAAATTGTATAAGGCGAAATAAAGAACAAAAAAAAACAAAAAAAAAAATAAAAAGCCCAAGGTACTCCAGCTGTGACTTATCGCTATGCATATAAATGTAATGACAGGAGTTGGTTCTAAATTTCAAAAGCTTATTTGCATCTGAGCACATTCCAATTTTGTTCACAAGAGCATTTTTCAGAGTTGCTTTATTTAACAATATCTGAGCAAAAATATGTATGTTTGGTGCATTGTTAGCATATGAATGGGTGTCTTGAAGTGTTTTATGTGACATGAGCAACATAAAATGTTTTCAAGGATGTTTTTAATATTGTTTGTTGTTGTGTAGTGTTAAGTCACTACAGTGATCCCTCGCTATATCGCGCTTCGCCTTTCGCGGCTTCACTCCATCGCGGATTTTATATGTAAGCATATTTAAATATATATCGCGGATTTTTTGCTGGTTCGCGGATTTCTGCGGACAATGGGTCTTTTCATTTCTGGTACATGCTTCCTCAGTTGGTTTGCCCAGTTGATTTCATACAAGGGACGCTATTGGCAGATGGCTGAGAAGCTACCCAACTTACTTTCTCTCTCTCTTGCGCTGACTTTCTCTGATCCTGACGTAGGGGGATTGAGCAGGGGGGCTGTTCGCACACCTAGACGAGACGGACGCTCGTCTAAAAATGCTGAAAGATTATCTTCACGTTGCTATCTTTTGTGTAGCTGCTTCCTGAAACGACATGCTTCACGGTGCTTTGCATACTTAAAAGCTCGAAGGGCACATATTGATTTTTGACTGAAAAACAAACTCTGTCTCTCTCTCTCTCTCTCTCTCTCCCCCTGCTCCTGACGGAGGGGGTGTGAGCTGCCGCCTTCAACAGCTTTGTGCCGCGGTGCTTCGCATACTTAAAAGCCAAACAGCCCTATTGATTTGTTTGCTAGAGATTGTTTTCCCTATCTATGTGACATTCTGTGCTCCTGACACGCACTCCTTTGAAGAGGAAGATATGTTTGCATTCTTTTAATTGTGAGACGGAACTGTCATCTCTGTCTTGTCATGGAGCACAGTTTAAACTTTTGAAAAGAGACAAATGTTTGTTTGCAGTGTTTGAATAACGTTCCTGTCTCTCTACAACCTCCTGTGTTTCTGCGCAAATCTGTGACCCAAGCATGACAATATAAAAATAACCATGTAAACATATGGTTTGTACTTCGTGGATTTTCTTATTTCGCGGGTGGCTCTGGAATGCAACCCCCGCGATGAAGGAGGGATTACTGTATAGATGTCTACTATATTGGGAAATTTATATCTGTTCTGCGGGAAAATATGAAATCACAGATTTTCCTTGGTTGTCACAACAAGCTTCATGGGGTAAGTAACATATGAAAAATTATGATTTTGGGGTGGAGTATTCATTTAAGGTAATTTTGTCATTAAAACTTAAAACTTTTGTTACAGCAATGGAACTTTTTACCATACAGTAGTTGCACTCTGGTTGACAGAGATGCCACAGTGATGTGGCGGTCTGATTGGGATGTAAGGATGTTCAGTCACAGGAAGAAGGAGATTAAAGTGGTAAGACTTCTGAGGTGAGATTTGCATTGTAGGGTTAAGGAAAAGAGTGAGTCTTACTGGCAGAGCACTGATGGGAAAATCATTGAGTGTGATGTTGACTCAAGACAGTTGGTGCACAAGGAAATGAAGGAGGAGCCTAGTACAGAGTTTAGGAAGAATACAGTAAATAATTATGCTACACCTTAAAAACAAGTCACATGAGCACTGCAAGTGAATTACAGACAAACTTATTCATAGTAAGTCTTTGATGCAGGTTAAGGATTTCTAACATTTTACATTACATGGAGGTTAACACAAATATAAACTGCTCAAAAAAATTAAAGGAAAACATTGAAAACACATCAGATCTCAATGGGACAAAACCATGCTGGATTTTTATACTGATATGGACTGGGTAATGTGTTAGGATCAAAAGGATGCCACATTGTTTGATGGAAATGAAAATTATCAACCTACAGAGGGCTACAGAAATCAAAGTGAAAAAATGATGCGTCAGGCTAGTCCATTCTGCCGAAATTTCATTGCAGAACTCCAAATCAAACTCAGTAGTTTGTGTGGCCCCCACATGCTTGTATGCATGCCTGACAATGTTGAGGGATGGGGTTTGGTTGGTTGGGGAGGGCATGCTCCTAATGAGACAATAGATGGTGTCCTGGGGGACCTCCTCCCAGATGTGGACCAGGGCATCACTGAGACTCCTGGACAGTCTGAGGTGCAACCTGGCAGCGTCGGATGGACAGAAACATAATGTGCCAAAGGTGTTCTATTTGATTTAGGTCAGGCGATCGTGGGGGTTTCTCAATGGTATTAATTCCTTCATCCTTCAGGAACTGCGTGCATACTCTCACCACATGAGGCCAGTCATTGTCGTGCACCAGGAGGAACCCACGACCCAGTGCATCAGCATAGCGTCTATCAGTAGGTCCAAGGATTTCATCCTCATACCTAATGGCAGTCAAGGTGCCGTTGTCTAGCCTGTAGAGGTCTGTGCATCTCCCCATAGATATGCCTCCCCAAACCATCACTGACCCACCACCAAACCGGTCATGCTGTACGATGTTACAGGCAGCATAACGTTCTCCACAGCTTCTCCAGACCCTTTCACGTCTGTTACATGTGCTCAGGGTGAAAATGCTCTCATCTGTGAAAAGCATAGGGTGCCAGTGGTGGACCTGCCAATTCTGGTATTCTATGGCAAATGCCAATCGAGCTCCACGGTGCCAGGCGGGCAGTGAGCACAGGGCCCACTAGAGGACACCCTCATGAAGTCACCCTCATGAAGTCTGTTTCTGATTGAGACATTCACACCAGTGCGCTGCTGGAGGTCATTTTGTAGGGCTCTGGCAGTGCTCATCCTGTTCCTCTTTGCCCAAAGGAGCAGATACCGGTTCCTAGAGTAATCGCCTTTCTTCTGGAATCTCCTCAATGCCTTTAAGACTGTGCTAGGAGACACAGCAAACCTTCTGGTAATGGCACATTTTGATATGGAGAAACTGGACTACCAGTGCAACCTCTGTAGGGTCCAGGTATAGCCTCATGCTGCCAGTGGTGACACTGACTGTAGCTAAATGCAAAACTAGTGAAAGAACAGTCGGAAATGTTGAGGGAAAAATGTCAATGGCCATTCCTGTTTTGGGGGTTGTCTCATTGTTGCTCCTCTTGTGTACCTGTTGTTAATTTCATTAACACCAAAGCAGCTGAAACTGATTAACAACCCCCTCTGCTACTTAACTGACCAGATCAATAGCCCAGAAGTTTCATTGACTTGATGCTATACTCAGATTAAAAAGTGTTCCTTTAATTTTTCTGAGCAGAGTATTTTACCATTCCCTTAATCCTTCCGTCCATTTTCTAAAGCTGCTTAACCAGGACCGGACTAATGCAAACCATACTCTATACTAGTATATCACAATTTGTTCCGAATGTACACTGTATGTATTCTCCTAGATGTACACAGCTGCATTCCCTTACACCAGGCCAATTTGCAGTATAGATTCAGACCATTAATTTGGACTGTGGAAGAAAACAAGCATCCCTAGAGGAAACTCGCTTAAATACTGGGAAATGATGCACACTCTATGAAATATATCACCTCCAGCAGGGTTCACACATAAATTAGATGACAGCATCAATACCACCTCCCCCATAGTGCAATCAAGTTCTGAAATTTTATTTTCCTGATTTTCATTTAGAGCCACCATGCAAAACAGACATTTAGAGGAATATACTTTAAGCAAAAACATACAAGTAAGTTTTGTTTTCATAACATCACAATATAAGTTTAAAGCTGTTACAATAACACAGAACAAATTAAATGTAGAGGTAGTTTCCTTATGACTCTTTATGCACTCACATCACTAAGATTACCCTAAGCTGTTATTTCTTCATTTCTTGTAGGTGACACTCACACAGCTGGCTGTGAATCCTCAACAGCCGCAACCTCTTTTGTTTAAGAAAACAAATAATACATTAATGGAAGTTTTCAATTTAAACTTATATTTCATTTTCCCTGCATAGACATGATTTTGAAAGTAGTCCAGAATGTCATATACATCTACTGTATTTCATATAATACCTCTTAGGGGTAGATCACTTGAATTTCTTTGCAAGATCTATATCAATATTCATAACCAGTATTTCTGCATGCAAATATTATGAATGCCTGAAAGAGGGACAAGAGTTCAAAGAAATAACAGAGCGTGAGAGATGGAAAGAATGAAAATGAGCTGGCAGTATTGCAGTCAAGGCACAGACAGGAGTCAGAAAGCCAAGGAAAACAAAATAAACTGATTGTTAGAGCCAAATCACAAAAAAAAAACAAAACTTCTCTCACCAAGATTATCTTGGAAGCAATTTTTGGAATCCACTACAATAAACAGAAATAGATCCACTGCTTAGAAACCAGAAGCTGCACGCTGCCATGTAAGTAAGGTCTGCATGGCAATGTAGGTGACCATGCAAAGGATGCTATCTCTATCAACAACTAGCTGTCCCCAGCGGCTTCATCTGCGTAGAAGTGAAGCAGGACAGCGAAGAGGGCCCCACCCGGCTCCCCACTCCTGACTTCATGCTCCCCCCTCGCCTTGGCCCGCAGCCTCTGTCTCGTATTCGCACAAATAAATCACTCCTGCAAGCGAACTATGATTCTAAGACCACGACAGAGCGTTGTTCTTAGTCACGGAAGCATAGTCATACAGTCTGCTCAACAATACGCTGACTACATGAATACTTCCGGAGTTTATGGTAGCGAGGCAGAAATTGTGGCAATGTCCCAAATGCTTCCAGCTACTATCACCATTCACTTCCTAGATATCCCTGACCCCATCAGATTCAAATTTGCCTTTAATTTACTTCAAAATTTACTTTTACATGCAGACAATTTCCTGTTACATTGGCCTTTGCAATGACAATTAATCAATGACAATCTGCCAAAACCAGTTTTCAGTCACGGACAATTGTATGTTGCTCTCTCCTGAGTTCCATCTTTTCATTCACTCACAGTCGTATCCTCAAACCCACCCAATTTGGACAACTGTATCTTTCAGGACGTGTTCACCCATCAATAAATAATTATGCGGCGTATGCTGACCTTTTACTGGTGACATGAGACTGAAACAGTGAGTGCTGCTTCACTTTCGCTCGAGAGCTTGCCTTGACTACAATTAACCATGAGATGTCATTGTTCATACTGGGGCTGAGGCTTCAAAGCTTCGAATCTTTTTCGGCACAAATAGAAAGAAAGCCGCAAAGCTTCACGAGTTTTCATTTTCCCATCACTAAGATATGTCCACCAAAACAATACTGCAACGAGAAGATATCTATAAAATAAATTATTTAGACACAAGCCGTTGTTTAGTATACCTAGGAATTAGCTGTAACCAACCATTCTATACACACCACCGAGTCAAACGCAAACTGCAAGAAGCAGGAAGTGCCTTATATAGTCAGAGAACAAAAGTTCAGCCAATCCTGCGACATGTTAGTCCCTTTCACAAATCGCAACTGACGCAGGTGTCTTCTGCTCAGGCGCTCCCTCGATCCTTGCAAGGCATGTATTAAATAGGATAGCAGCCGTGCGTGTTTGTGCACGTGCACGAACTTGAGCTCATTCCTCGGAAGAACCTATACGCACTACAAAAGTAAGTTATTTTACCTTGGGGATCCCCTTCTCACATTAATTCATGCACTAACTAAATGCTCTGCACATTTTTCGTTGCCAATGGTAGGGATCAAAAGAGATGCTTGCTTTTACGAAGGGGTACGCGAGGCGTCCTCCAGCAGGCCTGGTTCTGGATGCGCGCCCGACTTGTCGCTGGGGTCCCGCTGCGTGAACCTGCAGAAGACAAAGTTAAAATGATCACGAAAGCGCCCCCGCACTTCAACGATTTAAACAGATAAGTGCTATAACTTTTTTCCCGTTTCAGTCGACTTTAGTTTATATGTGGGACTTTATCTTTCCTTTAAAGTGGTAATGCCTGATAGGTGGATTACCAAATCCCTTGGTATGTAAAGGTCACAAGCAAAAGCTTTAAATTATTGTGATTTTGTGGAACTGAAGCAAATTTATGCTGCATTAGCTAATTTAAAGTAGAGGCAGAGCTGTTCCATATACTGACTGCGTTTCCCAACTTTATAAGTAGAGAGTTCTCACTTTTTATATACAGTAAGTACCTGCTATTCTGGTGAATAATTTTTTTTACAAATTATTGATTTGCAACTGTGATGAACTGGTGCTTCATCTGAAGTTGGATTCTTTCTTCAGTGTATTACTTTTGTCCTGGTTCCTTAGAGAACACTTACACCAGAATATGTGTGTTTAGTATATGGATGAGTGGATAAATGCATACGTTACTGTTATTGGAATTATATATTTTTAAAAAATCACAAAAAATATGCTTTACTAATACAATCCCATAAATACAAATTGTATTCTTTCTGAAACAGCAAATGCCCAGACAAAGTGTGCACCCTGCTATGCTCATTATTTGCAAGGAAGGGTGAGTTATTACTCAAATTGCAATTGCAATATTCAGTTTTCTGTTTTAATAATAGCAATGCAAAGTCAAAACCTTTTTAACATATAAAGATTATGTAATAATAATTTTTATCCCTTTCTCAGTAAGTACTTTATGAAAAAGCATACAGTATAAAAGCAGACCAACATTATACTGTACACATATAAAGCCAACACATTTCCCACAAGGAATGATACGATTGAAGCTTCCAGTTGTCCCCCTCCCCACCAATCCACACAAAACACCCTAAAATCTTAACAGCAAGAACTGAAATCAGAATCCTTCTCTGTTTGTCACTGGATGCCTCATGAATTATTGATGCCAAACCTTGTGAAGCACTGTCCAGGCTGTCCATGGACAATTACTGAAAGCTATAGCAAAATTGATTTTTGAGATACACGGTTATTTTTTTAGTGAAAATGTGTGGATGGGTGATTATTGGAATAAATTTTGTGCAATTATTAAAATAATTATTGCGTGTGTGGGAATAGAGGATACATTGTTTAGCTGAAATAAGCAGTGTGTTGTAAAAGGCAGTACATGGTTTTTTTTAGATATTACAATAATCCTTTTGGCATACCATCTAAAGTGTTAGCGTTTTCGAGCATGCAGTATACATATAAATTTACCCATGAGTGAAGCAAGGACTTTTAAGATCCATCCTAGGAACTGGAAGTGGCTGTACTTTTGTCTAATTTGTGAATGTGGCTGAGGACATTGAAGCAAAGAAATGAATGTATTTCAATTCAAAATTAAATAATGAGTAATCTAAAAATAAACTCATTATATAGTTGCAACAGAAATTAAATAAACAAAATACAACATTTATTTAATAACCAAACAACAAAACAAAAAAACAGTAGTTTCTGGTTAATGTGTTTGCCCCTGCACTATTATTAAAATAAATAAAGGACATTGGCAGATTTTTAAAGCAGGCAGTTAAAATGGAAATCGAAGTTAGTTAAGAATAAAAATTTTCATTTAAATTGTATACAAACTTACCGCTTATAACAACACTGAATTTTAAACTCTTTAAAAACTGAGAAAACACTTTTTGCATAAAGAACCAAAAGATAAAAAATAATGTAGATATGGCTGTAGATCTGTTACTTATATAAATGAACCACTAGTCTCAAACTAATGAATTGATAGAATATTACCTGCAAACCAATTTGAGCAATCAAGACAAACGGGCTAGAAAAGACAATTGCTTATTCAAAACAAGAGTTTTTTTCCCATTTCTCACATCAAATAAACTGCTGTTGATTTATAAAGTTTGCAACAGGCATATTTTCATTTTAGGACAATGCATCATCACCATTATTTTCATTGTAGATAATGATTGTAGATAACATGCTGAGCTGATCAAGGCATTTTGATCCCAGCACCTTCCTCTAGCCCTGCTTGGATAATACTCGCATGCGCCAAGGGATTTATTTATTTATTTATTTATGGAGGTGTTACTGCTATTCTGTTATGTCAGCATCAGCTCTTGTATATGGTGTTACTAGTAAGGAATACAACCATCTTGATCTTAATATGGTGTGCATGTATTCCTAACATTTAAAACCAGGCTAAACATTTAACAATGGAGTTCTTCGAGTTTATGTACTCGTTGTATATATATATATATATATATATATATATATATATATATAATCCATCCATCCATCCATCCATTGTCCAACCCGCTGAATCCGAACACAGGGTCACGGGGGTCTGCTGGAGCCAATCCCAGCCAACACAGGGCACAAGGCAGGAAACAATCCTGGGCAGGGTGCCAACCCACCGCAGGACACACACAAACACACCCACACACCAAGCATACACTAGGTCCAATTTAGAATCGCCAATCCACCTAACCTGCATGTCTTTGGACTGTGGGAGGAAACCGGAGCGCCCGGAGGAAACCCACGCAGACACGGGGAGAACATGCAAACTCCACGCAGGGAGGACCCGGGAAGCGAACCCGGGTCCCCAGGGCTCCCAACTGCGAGGCAGCAGCGCTACCCACTGCGCCACCGTGCCGCCCTATATATATAATCCTAAGCCTAAAAGTGAAACAATTTTATGTGATGTTTTTTGTCACGCTTTAAATCGGCATTTTTTAAAACCTACATGTATATGTTTAGTATCATTCTTTTCAGAATTTATCGAACTTTAATGTGATGTTGTTAGATTTTCAGATTCTTATCCCATTTTTAAATTCTAAACTAAAAATTATCAAGAACTCACATCCCGCGAGACTAGACTTTGTGCCAAGAGATTTAACTACGCTCAGGGACGGAAATAAAAGACAAAGAGTAGGACAGCTGCTGTACATGCTTTTAAATGTTCGAAGTGCCGTGCAAGATGCAGATCACGTGGCACGGTACAGCAGCAGCAAGCCAGCAGCTGATCGAGCAAAGAGGAGGTAAAAAAAAAAACTGTATTTGTTTCCCATTGTATCACCGTTTAATAGGGGCTTTCAGAGGAGTAACCACATCTCCTTGGGGTGCGATCAGCCCCCCTCTCCATAACACAAGTGGCAGAGACGCGAAGTGGCTGGCATGTAGCGCAGGCTGGGGGAGTTGGCAAGCAAAGCGAGCAGGGGGCAAGCCCCCTAGTATATATATAATGCTAAGATTTGTTTGTCACATGATTATTTATGAACTAATAAAAAGCTTATGACCTGATATGTACTGGAAATTCTGGTTCAGGCAAATCAAATGTGGTAGCAGAAATCTGGTGGCCATAAAGGACAGCAAAGTGACCTGTGGTCTTGTGCTTACAGCAAAGTGAATCAAAAAACAAGTGAGAGCTGTGACATCACCAAGCAATTTACAGAACACAATTAAGTGACGAACAATGACAGGACACTGAAGCACATAGACAAGCAATAAGTAATCCTGAAGATAGCTTGATATGTTCTTGAGATTCAAAAAATGTTAGGCACTAGAAACCTGATGGCCACTTTACTGGTGACCAGAAAAGTTTATTGAAGTAAAGTCGCAATCCTGGCAAGCCCATCTTTGAGTAATCCACCAGGAAACATTACATATGGGATCAGAATTCATAATTAATTGAAGATATTATGTTCATTGACTATCAGACTTCAAACTTTTTAAACCTCTGACATATGGTGATGTGTCTATGGCAAGTGATTGAAAAACCAAGTGATAATCACCTTAATGGCAGAAAGAAAAAGAAGTGACATTTGCTATCCATGACGCAAATTGAAACAGCCGATTAAAAGACAAAGAATGAGAAAGAATACGAAGACAAGATGCTTAAGCACATAGACAAGCAGGAAGTAATGCTGAATACAGAGAAACTGAGCAGCAGGCAAACACAATGGATCAAAGGCATACAAGACAGAGTCCAGGATGCAGAATGCCCAAAAGAAAAAATGCATGGTGACATTCGAAAAAATCATCAAGCAGTTGAAAATTCTGACTGTATGAAACATTGCTTTTACATCCTTGTATCAATGTTTCTTCCAAGACCAATACTTAGCAAAGTTACATCAGCAACCATCGTCAAGCTTTTATTTTTTAATGTTGAAAACAAAGATTGTGTAACCAAAATAGCATAGTCGAGCTTGCAGTACATGAGCCACCAGAAGTAATAAAATATACCTTCTAGAGGGACTGAAATGTGCCAATTTTTAAGAATAAGGGGGATGTGCAGAGCTGTAGTAACTACAGGGGGATAAAATTGATGAGCCACAGCATGAAGTTACGGGAGTGAGTAGTGGAAGCTAGGTTAAGAAGGGAGGTGATGATTAGTGAGCAGCAGTATGGTTTCATGCCAAGAAAGAGTACAACAGATGCAATGTTTGCTCTGAGGGTGGTGATGGAGAAGTATAGAGAAGGCCAAAAGGAGTTGCATTGCGCCTTTGTGGACCTGGAGAAAGCCTATGACAGGGTGCCTCGAGAGGAGTTATGGTATTGTTTGAGGAAGTCGGGAGTGGCAGAGAAGTATGTAAGAGTTGTACAGGAGTGACAATGAGGGAAGTGGCAATGGTGAGGTCTGCAGTACGAGTGACGGATGCATACAACGTGGAGGTGAGATTACATCAGGGATCGACTTTGAGCCCTTTCTTTTTTGCAATGGTGATGGACAGGTTGACGGATGAGATTAGACAGGAGTCCCCTTGGACTATGTTTGCTGATGACATTGTGATCTGTAGCGATAGTAGTGAGCAGGTTGAGGAAACCCTGGAGAGGTGGAGATATGCCCTAGAGAGGAGAGGAATGAAGGTCATTAGGAAGAAGACAGCATACATGTGTGTGAATGAGAGGAAGGTCAGTGGAATGGTGAGAATGCAGGGAATAGAGCTGGTGAAGATGGGTGAGTTTAAATACTTGGGATCAACAATTCAGAGTAACGGGGATTGTGGAAGAGAGGTGAAAAAGAGAGTACAGGCAGGTTGGAGTGGGCGGAGAAGTGTCAGGAGTAATTTGTGACAGAGGAGTATCAGCAAGAGTGAAAGGGAAGGTCTACGGGACAGTAGTGACTAGCATTGTTATATAGGTTGGGGACAGTGGCACTTACAGATGTACAGGAGACAGAGCTGGAGGTGGCAGAGTTAAAGATGCGGAGATTTGCATTGGGAGTGAGGAGGATGGACAGGATTAGAAACAAGTAGATTAGAGGGTCAGCTCAGGATGAACGGTTTTGAAAGTCAGAAAGGCGAGATTGTGTTGCTTTGGACATGTGCAGAGAAGAGAGAGATGCTAGGAGAAGAATGCTAAGAATGGAGCAGCCAGGCAAGAGGAGAAGAGGAAGGCCTAAGAGAAGGTTTGTGGTTGTGGTGAGAGAGGACATGCAGGTGGTGGGTGTGACAGAGCAAGATGTAGAGGACAGGACGATATGGAAGAAGATGATCTGCTGTGGCAACATCTAATGGGCGCAGCTGAAAGAAGACGAAGCAGAGAGACTGAAACTTGTGACTATTTATAAAGTATAAGAAATATCAACAGCTCATTTTCTTTGTGTTTTTATTGGCATTTTATTATCATATATATAAAATGCCTATGTGTACGTACGTACGTACGTCTCCCTTTCGTTGCTAGGTGAAGAAAGCAATTTGTTTAAACCTTTCGTGGCTAGGTGATGATAACAATTTGTTTAAACGTGGGATTGTTTTGCATTGCCAGGTGATTAATATTTGTTTAGAAAATAATGTTAACATTGTTGAGAATGTTTGGTTAATTTTGGTTAACATTGGACTACGGAATCGTATCGTATTCTAATGGCCCTCCGAATTTTTATATCAATTAGCGCCATCTGGAATGCACCTTCATCAATTAACTTTAAAAGTCTGCGCCATTATAATTCTTCTTCGAAAATTGAACACCAAACGAGGGCTATGCGTTGGTACAAGATTAGTTGTTAAGGACTTGAAAGCAAACATATCATTGCAGAACTTTTATCAGGAAGTGCAAAAGGTCGCACTGTCTTCATTCCACAAGTTGACCTTGTGCCCACAACCATCGACTTGCCTTTCAAGAAGACAATTTCCAGTAAAGTTTAGCATTTGCAATGACCATCAACAAATCTCAAGGACAGACACTAGACAAGGTCGGCATCTACCTAAAACAAACTGTCTTTAGCCACGGACAATTATATCTTGCATTCTCCCATGTACGCAGGTCAACAGATGTAAAGATCCATGTAGTTGATGGACCTAAACAAGGCAAACTGCTTAATAACAGCTCCGCCTGTTTCACCAAAAATGTTTTGTACAAGGAAATCTATGACGTTTAGCTGTTAATATCATATTCTTTCCATATCAATAAAAAACAAACATTTTATTGTCCCACTTTAATTGTACTTGCTCAAGTGTCTCATGTACGTATACATCCTATGACTTTGTTGTGTGATTGTTTATGCGTAGTGCTACTTTAAAGTTGTTATTGTTTACTTAACATATAGTAGTGGCATCCTGGGCAGTAGGTGATTCACCCACGTAACAGTGTAACTCCCTCCCTCTTTTCTTCTGTTACCCTGTTGCAAAAAGGCGAAAACCTGTATGCAATAAATAAAAATATACTGGAAAGTGATATACAGCGTACTATATATTTGTTATGACATTTATTCATTGAGTTCATTAAATGTTAAGTAACTGTTTCAACGTCAATACATTGTATGAGTTTCATTTTTACATTGCCAAGCAACGCGTACATTGTTGATACGGACATACCGACATACTTACGCGCAGTTCACATCACTGACAATGATATGAATATTTACGTATGTGGCAAGTACACCGGGTAATCAGCTACAAGCCTGTATGCAATAAATAAAAATATACATTCGCCTGCTTCAGCAGGCTTTTCAACTAGTATAACCATATTATAGCATGTTTCACTAGGATTGTATAACTTAGGAAAAAAACTTTACAATAAGGTTAACTGTAAAATTACTCTATAATGTAAAGATTGGTTAATTAAGTTTGCACACAGCTGTTCAGTGGATAGTGTTGCCATCATTGAACCTCAGTTTTTGGATATCGTGCCTCCTATTTGGAATTTGCATGGATTTTCATTGACAACTGCAGGATGTACCCAGAGGCATATTGTTAGATTGTTGATTTGATACTCTAGCCTGGCTCTTCCTGCATAATGATGCACTGGTGTCCTAACCTGAGCTGGCTCCTTCTGTGTGTTTCCAGATCAAGGGAAAAAGTGAGCACAGAAAATTAATGGAAAATTAAGAATAATATTTTGAGGTAAACACATTTTGCCTTGCGAAGCCTATGTTTGCTCAACACCTCTTCTTCTTCTTCTTCTTCTTCTTCTTCTTCTTTCGGCTGCTCCCGTAAGGGGTTGCCACAGCAGATCATCTTCTTCCATATGTTTGCTCAACACCAAATGAGTAAAAAATATTTCCACTGTGTAACTACTCTGTGAAATACTATTTTCATAAATACTTACAGTATATCTAAACATATACTTGTATGATTCTTCTGAAAATACATTATTTATATGTGCAGTGCCAAAAAAGATTTTCCAGATTTTTTTTTTTTTCTTTATAACTTTAAGAACCACTGTGTTTTATGTAACAGGATGTAACAACTATACAAGTAACACCACAGCAGGCTAGGGCAAAGTAGTTTGTTCAGTGAAACTTGGGTCTTTTATGGCAGAGGCAAAGGCTTTATGATGAATTTCTATACAATTCTGTACAAAAAGTAGAATAGCTATAGAGATCTGAGTCTATAGAACTGCTCTGCAAAGAACTGGTAAAGAGTTCTGAGGCAAAGAAAATAATGGATATCCTATAGAGAGTTCTTTGAAATCCATTGGCAAATGTGTGGATATATTGTATAAAATGATAAAAACGATGTTCTGAATAAACTTTAGAGTTATACAACATTAATCAATAGTTAATTAAGGTCTCTGTTATTAAAAGAACAAAGAAAAAAGGCAACATTTACTTCAAGACTGTATGATCATCCATTACCTTTATGCTAGGAATTCATTGTGTAACAGACAAATGAGGGCAAACTAATGAAAATCTGGCTTTAAAGCAATACTATACAACAAAAGTAAAAGTTGACAGCACTACTGTATAGGTTTCATTAAATTTCACTATAAAAGCAATGCCTTCTTTTTGGTTATAGATTCACAGACCCTATGAACACTGCATACTATTCCTGAATCAATAACTTTTTTTTTTTCTTACCTGCTATTTCCAACTCTAGTTTACCACTTTTCTCAGTTGTAGGCCACTGTGGTTCTAGACAGGAGTTCATTTTAGTGGTGTGATTCACCTCGCTTAGTTGGCTCAGTGCGACTCCGTTCTCTTAGGCCATTTTTGGATTCTGCATTGCATCATAACTGCTAAACTAAATGTCACCTATGTCAACACAGGCCAATCAGATGAAACACTGGGTACAGGGTCCAGTTGTTACATTTTATTAAACATCCCATGTCATTTTAAGGATAGATTTCAAGCATTTTCAATCCATTTCAAACTAATCAGGAATAATGATTTTTCTAATTTTTGTGAATTTCCCCTTGGGATTAATAAAGTATCTATCTATCTATCTAATTCAGTGTTATGAACAATTTAGTTTATCACTCCAGATATTTTTTGTTTGTTTTTGTACAGATCAATGACAATTCCTTAACTGAATAATACTTATACACATCAAGACATGACATTGGTAAGTAGAATAGAACAGGTAGTAAGGACCCTTCTTCAGGCAAGATGTAATACAGAAACTGGAGTTCCCTTTGTTTATATACTATAGACACTAGGACAGATACAGCATTGGAAAACCATTAAGTGAGATCATCTAATGTGCTCTACCTAATTCTCTGTATGAAATGTCCCGACACCGCACTCTATGTGTGAGAAACTGGACAAACACTCCACCAGAAAATGAACTTACACAGGTTCCACATAGATTACATCTTGCCTGAAGAAGGGGCCTGAGTTGCCACAAAAGCTTGCATATTGTAATCTTTGTAGTTAGCCAATAGAAGGTGTCATTTTACTTGATGTCTCACTACATTCATAATGGCTACCACTGTACAACACCCTAGTACTAAAGGTTCCACATTAAGCATTGCAATAGGGATGTTCCTGTAGCAGCTCACTTCAGCAGCCATGGACACTGTGAGAAGGGCTTTAAAGTCACAGTGCTTATGGGTAACCTCTGAACACAGCAAGACAGAAAAGAATGGGAAGATGAACTCTTGCTAAAATGTAACACATTACAACATGGTTTAAATAGAGACATGTTTTATAATAAGATATGAGAATTGTTTGCATTTCTCGGACTGACCCAGACAGCCTGACTACAGATCCACATTGTACTGAAAAACTCATTAAAAACTTCAAAAGACTTTGTTGGACGGTTATCTTATCAAAAGATCTTGACTATACATTGTTTTCTTCTCTTGATAAATGAATCTTAGCCTGGAGAGATCTATTAATTTTTTACATTTAAAAAGACCCCCCTCTTAATAGTTTTCCAATGCTTTATGTCCTAGTGTCTACAGTGTACATATAGTAAACATAGGGAATTTCAACCTCTGTATTACATCTTGCCGGAAGAAGGGGCCTGAGTTGCCTCGAACGCTTGCATATTGTAATCGTTTTAGTTAGCCAATAAAAGGTGTCATTTTGCTTGACTGCTCACTACATTCATAACCGCTAACACGGTGCAACACCCTAGTACTACTAATATCTTGCAACTTGTGACAGTTTACAGTACACCAGCTTTGAAGTTATGATTGTATTATTTTGTGATATTCCATAAGCCCAAATCTGTTTCTAACCACATTGGGGATTTACACTTCAAGCCAAGTACATGAAAGTTGTATATAGTGTCTATTACTGTACGGTATATACAGCTGGTAAGAATAATTTCCTTTCATTTTTGGTTAAATGTCTGCAATACCACGTGTGCATTCAATAATCAAATTTTTTTTTGTAAACATTCTCTCTCAAACATAACATGACATAAATAACATTTTTGATTTTTTCACTGTGCATTTTCTAAGATAGTCTTCCCAGTTCAATATATTTGTGAAAGAAAAGCTTTCATTGATTTTGTAATTAAAAAATTATAATTCCTGCAATAATGTATTGGAAATTATTTAATTAATTAGTCAGTCATTTTCTATCCTGCTTTTTACCCATACTTGTTCACTGGGGGTGCTGGAGCCTATCCCAGCCAGCATAATCCTGTGAAAGAAAAATGAACTGCTTGCAAGCTACTTTGGGTTAATAACTGACATAACTGCTATAACGGCAGGTTATTCATACAGGCATCTGTCATAAGACGGTGCAGTAAGCTGACCTAGGACAACTTCCAGTTTCTTTAGGAACGCGTCTGTTATACTCTGGAAAATGACCTTTCCTTTTTTAGGGTCTGTCCGACAAGTGAAAGAAATAAGAACAGATGGCCCATTAGCGTAATAAAATAAAATGCTTAAGTAAACGATAGAATGCTGTTTGATTAAGGAAGGGGGTGGAAGAAGAAATTATAAAAAGCCAATCGATAAATGTAACTTTGCTCTTCTGCCTTGCAATGTAGAATCCAGGTACTAATCTGTGACTGAATAAAAATCTAATTGATTGAACTTGTCCTGTCTTCCTTTGGGGGTTTTCTTGCACAATCCACAAGGCAGGACCAAACCCTGGACAGAGTGCCAAATACACACATACACACACACACACACTCCCCAACCACACACTAGGGCCAGCTTAGAGTTGCCAGTTTACCTAATCTGCATGTCTTTGGACTGTGGTAGGAAACTGGAGCATGCAGACACAGGAAGAACATGCATACTCCACAGAAAGAGGACTCAGGACGTGGACCCTGGTTTCTTTACTGCGAGGCAGCAGCTCTGACACTGCACCACTGTGACGCCCTTAATTATTTATTATTTAAAAGATTAAAGCTTTTCTTCACCGCAGCTTGTAGGCTCTGTCATTGCAGTAGTAATGCTGCATTCCTTAACATAGTATTCAAAGGATGTTCAGACATGAGGCATTTTAGTCTCATGTCCCGGTGCTGAAGTTGCATCTTTTGTGTTTAGCAGATATTTATGATTGTAACATTTTAAATTACAGAAATGTAGGGTGGAGGCATAGATCAGTGCCTCACAATTGCATTACAAAGCTTTAGCATAACCTCCTCCAACTTGTACTCTACACATTGTGCTATATAATTTTTAATCCTGTTAGCCTTTTTAATAGTTTCAGACCTCCTGTTGTGAATTAAACATTTCTACTGACTATGTATAATAGCTTACATTTACTTACATTAATTTTCTATTTGACACAAAGCTGCTGTTACCTGTATTTTGTTAGAGTCTCTCATATTATATGTCATCCCATCTAGCTTAGTATCATCTGCAAACTGTTCAAAACGTGAACACTCATAGTGTGTGACATATTTTTTATTTAGGATAGGGCTCAGGAAATGTGATTAGCAGCAATCAAAATGCATCATTAAAACATATAATAGTAACTACCATAGGATTCGGAATCACCAGTGCTCTCAAAGAGATTTATGAGAGATTCCACAGTAAAAAGCCAACTGCAGTACAATATGTTTAAAATCTTTAATTGTCTAGAAACTGACTGTAGTCAAATAGAGGTAAAGCCAATGTCATTGTAACAAAAACTAGTTGTGAAATTGTTAATGTTGCATCAAGTGCTTGGTAGCTTGTACTGCTGGACGTGACACCAGTAGATTGCACTCTTACACCCACATACACAGATCATAGCAGGTCAACTTTTAGTCAATTTTAGTCAAGGCAACATGCCATTAGGATGTGGAAGAAAACCAAATTATATGAAGAAATCCATGTGCACATAGCAAAAACTTCACACAGATAGTGACCCAGTCAAGGTTCATCTCAAAGTCCCCGAGGCAACTCCACTAACCTGGTACCAGATTTGAGACCTTTCAATATTACCAGCAACCCCTCTTTTAGTTCATTCACCACTTCTTAGAGTGTCTTCAAATGCAGGCTCAATGCTAGGTCTTGCTAGTCTTTTTTAACCCATTTCTGACATCCCATTTGAGGTTCCCTGGGCATCATATTTATCACCCCATCTGTATATATATTGTGGCAGATAGGGGGCGCTGTCGACCCCTTGAACCCTCAGACAACACATTGAGACACCAGGTAAAAGTCCAAAGATTATATTTATTACAATTATAATGTGCACAAAGCACCTCCACTCCACAATACTCAATAATAATAATAATCACTACTAAACAATACACTAATCAATAACTATTCCCCCACTCCCAACAGCTCCGTTCCACTCCCTCCCAACTCGGCTCAGTCTGCTGGGGTTTCCCATAGTCCTCTTAAAGTCCTTGACCCAGAAATGCCTCTGTCCCTCAGTCCACGTGACTTCCTAGCACTTCCGGGTCAGATCAAAAACTCTTCTTTTTTTCAGTCCAGAAGTACTTCATTTCTTCTGTCCTCGTGACAAGGTAGTACTTCCGGGCTATAATGAAAATATAAATCCTTATGCCTCCCTGCAGCATCCCTTGGCGGCCCCACGGTATCCAGCAGGGCTGTGAAGGAAAACTCCAATGCCCATGATGCCCTGCGGGAATTCGGGGCACCTCCATGTTGCAGGGAGGACTCTACTTGGCGGCGTGGGGGTATTGGCCGGGATACACTGCCGGCCATATATCACAATATCCATCCATCCATTTTCCAACCCGCTGAATCCGAACACAGGGTCACGGGGGTCTGCTGGAGCCAATCCCAGCCAACACAGGGCACAAGGCAGGAACCAATCCCGGGCAGGGTGTCAACCCACCACAGGACACACACAAACACACCCACACACCAAGCACACACTAGGGCCAATTTAGAATCGCCAATCCACCTAACCTGCATGTCTTTGGACTGTGGGAGGAAACCGGAGCGCCCGGAGGAAACCCACGCAGACATGGGGAGAACATACAAGCTCCACGCAGGGAGGACCCGGGAAGTGAACCCAGGTCCCCAGGTCTCCCAACTGTGAGGCAGCAGCGCTACCCACTGCGCCACCGTGCCGCCCTATATCACAATATATATATATATATATATATATATATATATATATATATATATATATATATATATATATATATATATAATATATATATATATATATATATATATATATATATATAAAATCTAACGTCTGTATGTCTGTCCGCTTTTCACGAGAGAACTACTTAACAGATTTAGATTGGGTTTTTTTCTATAATTTGCTTGAACATTCCGGTTGATTTTGTGACCTCTCATTGTGCTAAGTATCATGGTTCGCTTGCAGGAGCGATATATTCGCACTAATCCGAGACAGAGGCTGTGGGCCGAGGGGAGGGGGAAGCATGACATCAGGAGTAGGAAGCCGGGCAGGGCCCTCCTCGCTGTCCTGTTTCATCTCTATGTGGGTGGAGCCGCGGGAGGTGGCTAATACTGTTTATATTGATTGACCATCTTAACCTATAGTACTGTTGATCCAAAGTTTTACAGTAGAAGAAATGATATTTAGGTGTGTGTTATAGGTTGTGAACAAAGAATCCTAAATGGAAAAATGTAAGAAATCAGAATTAACCCAAAGGACATGGAAGTTTTCAAAATGCTCAGGTACTATATAAGAGTGAGACATTAGGGAATGTTTTGCTTTTTGAAAAGTTACGTCACTTCATTAAAACCCTTCACATTCCTGGGCTGGAAAGATTACTTTCAGAACGTTTTATGGTGTAGGAATAAACAAACTACCCTAAATGTGGTGGAAAATTCATTACAGTCAATGGGAAGATAAACATTTTTTTAAGTGACTAGAATGTTTTTTTTTTTTTTTAAATTGTACCCTAATTGGAAAAAATGCAGGAAAGTCACAAAATTTAAATCTGAACTCATGAAACGTAGAATACTTTTACACATTTCAAACACAAATCACAAATCTGACATAAGGAAGTGGTAAGGGTTAAACAAAATAGTCTGACTACACCACCCTGACTCCAATATAGTCATCCACCAAACTAAAAGAGCTTCTTCCATATTCTATCCACTTTAACCAACAGGAACAATGGAAGTGATGTTGCATTCCTTAACATAGTAAAGTATTCAAAGGATTTTGATTCCTCAATAGATATTTTAATCTCATTCCCCAGTGCTAAAGTCACATTTCTTGTGTTTGACAGATATTTACGACTTTAATTTTCTAAATTACAGAAATGTATGGTGGGGGTATGAAGTGTTAGTGGTAAATTGCCATTTTCCTTTAGTGTGCGATTTTCATTTTTAACAGCTTTACTGGTGGAGTAATTCTATATTAAACACATTAAATGTGTTTCTGCTTTGACTGCTTTTTTAAAAATAGCCCCACATCATCATGACCTATTTATTCAGAACTCCTTAAGCTACTTTTTATTTTTCATTTTAGTTAATTTGTTTTTTCGGTTTAAACTGTGTTTTCATACATCGAAACCATAACTCCCACATGAAATGCTTTATCAAAAAATGAAAGGTATCTGCAAACATGATTTGCTGCCTCTTATATTCTATAATGCACATGTTTGCATCGGAGGCTGTAGCATTTTGAGTTACAAGTGCTGACAGCAGCAATGATGCCCCGCAGATGTGCTGAGGGTGCTGGGTGCCAGCATGGTTGCTCAAATTGCAGTCCCATACAATAGGAGTGCTACAACAATAAAAGTATCTTCTATATAAACATGATGGGAGTGGATTTGGGGTAAGGGCTCCACCTACGAGGATACACAAGTGAGGCCAGCACGTCGGCAAAACGAAACCTCAGAAGAAAGAGTCACTCGCTTAGCCGCTAATACAGAAGTGAGGCAAGCACATCGGCAAAATGGTATCCCTTTTACTTTTCCCCCCACCACTAATACACAAGCGAGGCGAGCGCGCTGGCAAAACTAAACCTCCAAAGAAAGACAAAGTCACGTAGCCGCTAATGCACAAGCAATGCAAGCACATTGGCAAAACAAAACCTCCTAGGAGAGAGATGCCCAGAGTAGTTCCTTTCATTTACCTGACATCTCTACATTTCAATTTTTTTTCCTGACGATTTCAGTAGTTTCTAGGACCCCTGTCTTTTTACAGCATGGGCTTACACAGCTAGTCTTATATATAAATGTCTACGCGTAGAAGTGTGTGTGTCTGTCTGTCCGGCCCAAAAGTGTGAGGCTACAGAGTGAAGCTGAAAGAAAGTGACTGGCAAATGAGAAAGAAACTTGTCTTAGCTGCTGATAGACAAGGGGGTGAGCATGTCCGCAAAACTTTTTTTTTTTTTTTCTGACGATTTCAATAGTTTCTAGGAGCCCGGGCTTTTTACAGCCACTGGCTTACACAACTAGTTAGTTAATAAATTGATTTACTTTGGAAAGATAATTGTTTGATCTGTTGTGTATAAAAGAGTCAAGACGATTAAACTTATATAGCTGAGTGCCCTGCTACATTCTCTGACACTACTGCTAGAAAAGTGCAAAACTCTCCAGTGTTTTCTCATTGAATGCAGAAACAGCTTTGGCAATAAGTAAGATAGTAATGCATGTATTTTTTCACAGTCTTGATAATGATAATCCTCATGTAGACTGAATTTAATATACAGTGGAACCTCGGTTTGCAAGCATAATTCGTTCCGGAAACGTGCTCATAGTCCAAAGCACTCATATATCAAAGTGAATTTCCCCATAAGAAATAATGGAAACTCAGATGATTTGTTCTATCAACCCAAAACTATTCATATAAAAATGATTAATACAAAATATAAAGTAAAAATACATAAAACAAATTAACCTGCACTTTACCTTTGAAAAGAATCATGGCTGGTGTGAGTGAGTTTCTAAACTCTTGTGGGATTGCACCCAACGGGACGACAAGCGGAAGAGCGTGCCAAAGCAATCGCAGTCTCCCAGCGCTGTAGCAGTTCACCATAAAAGCGAATCCGAAAAGATCGCGGACATGCTATAAGCGCCTGCTGTCGATGGGTGATACAAGGAACAAGGAACATTATAAATGCGCAGGGCCCTGTCTGACTGCTGTGTCTGTGTATAGGAGAGCGGCAGATCCCGCTACAATAAATAACCGCGCTGTTGCTGTTTCAAGCTGTACTGAGACTCAGCTTCGTGTTTTAGGGTGCAAGACGGGGACTCACATGGCACAGCACACACGTGCGCGCGTGCACACACACATACACACACACACACACACACACGAGCGCGCACGTGCACACACACATACACACACACGCGAGCGAGCGCACACACATACGCGCGCGCACACACAGTCACAATGCTGTAGTAAACAGTATACGCTCGTACGGATGTTGACTATATGAGTGAGGCACGCCAACTCAGACGGAGAATAGGAGACGATTGCCCACAATCACGCAGCGAGAGAGAGAGAAGAACCATCAGCTCAGCTGTGATCACATGACGCTCAGCAGACAAAGTGTATACATACTACTCTTACTGCAAGACCTCGCTCGTTTATCAAGTCAAAATTTACTAAAAATTTTTGCTCGTCTTGCAAAACACTTGTAAACCAAGTTACTCACAAACCGAGGTTCCACTGTATAAATGAGGATGTACTTCATTATTTTATCCTCTCCAAATATGCTGGTTGTACCATTAACTAAGAGTGCCTGCTAACACAGAAGGGCTAACAAACACACAACATGAGATGCATAAAAGCAGTCTTACTGCTGATAATTATTTAATAAATTAAGTATATGTAAGTTACACCAGGATTGCACTGTGAAGGAGTGATTAGTGCTGTTGCCTTATAGCTCCAGGGGCCCAAGTTTAATTTCCATGCTGTTTACTGTCAATGCTGTGCTTTCATATTCTTTCCATGTCTGTACAACTTCAACATGTTCAATTACTTAAAACCAAAACATTTCATTTTGTCTTCCTTTCATCTCCTTTTATTTTACTCTTTAAATCTTTTGGGTTCGCTGATTCCCATTACCCTGTACCACACTGTGGTTTACAATTCTCTTATCCACCTATTCATTTTACAGTTACTCACCATGGTTTCTTTAACATTACTCACAGTTTGGTTCTTAGTCAGTGAGCTATTATCTACTGCATGTTTATTCATTCCTTCAATTCATAGTGTTTCATTTCATTGATACGTTTTTTCATTTTCATGTCAACTGACTTGTCTCTCATGAGGCAAACTCATTTATTTCTTGCCTAGCACAAGCCTTCTTTTCCAGTATTCATTACCTTAGACTGCCTTTTTTTATAGCCTTGTCATATTCATTTTATTCCATTTTCTATATACTTCTACCTCCTTTGTCATTAATTGTGTAGCTTTAATTCATTTCTATTCTGATTCCAATTTTCTACATCTTTCCTGAGCTACATGACATTCCAATAATGTGTACTAATGATCCTTCTATGTGCTCTGTGTGTCCCCCATGTGTTGATGTGTAATTTCACATGTGACATGCATGTAATAAATTCAGGAGGAAATTGCATTGCAGGTGCTGGCTCTTTGACTAAAAATGAAAATAAAATACAAAAGTAATAAACCATAATTTATTTTGGTTCCATTTTTTGATGCCATGACAGAAACCTGCAAAGATGTATTAAGTAGGTGTTGCTGGAAATATTTAGAGCAAAGAGCTTTTGGAGCCTTCTCTGAGTGGTTGTCTTAAGGGATCACAGTACTTACTGGCAGCTGTTTTTTTTATTAGTTTGCCTCTTTACAAATGTTCCTGAGGTGCATGTAAACACAACCAGACCCTTCATGTCCGTCCTGCCCCATTCTGTCAAAACAGCTCACCAGAAACTGCTAAGTTGTACATGTCTGTGCAATCTGCCAGTTCACATTCTTGGCAGCTGGTTTCAGACTATTCCATGTTTCTAGCTGTCGGTTTCTGTTGTTCTGCATGGTCACCTTGACCCCTGCTACTCACAGTGGGCTGTAACTATTGATCAATGTAGCTTGGATTACCCTTCAGGCAGCTGCTCAGAAATCAATTAATAATTCCTGGTTCTAATCCTAACAGGTCCATGAGAAAGGTTTTCGTTTCCCTCTTAATTAGAATACCCTGTATAATTATGAATTCCTGATTAAGAAATCCTTCTTTTTTGGCAATGATTCCATTTTGGTAATCAATTTCTGCTTATTGAAAATACAAACTATATAAATATTCTGCTGGGTATGCTTATATTTGTGACCTGATCTAAGGTTTTATGCTTTTGGCATTTAGGAAAAGATGTGCTTAGTTGCTAACTGATTCCATTATTACTGAGCATAATGAAAGTTTTAAGAAATAAAACAGCATTAGGCGCAAAGTACGCCACTGGGTTTGCTAGGTTATGAAAATGGCATGAAGGTATGCCAAAATATAGCACATGACAGGTCCTTTAGCTAGCACAACAAACATTTTAGGAATAGCTCATCTGACCCTATGTGGTCAAACGTGTCTGTCTATATCAAATAGCTCACTGGGAACATAAAGAAATATTACCACAATGCTAAAAAAATACTACAAAGTGTGCCAGGACTAACAAAGGTAACACATGCTTGCAAAGTTGAAAATTCACAGACTGAAAGAATAAACTGTCAATGAGTTTAGTTTCGTAGGACTTGGCCAAACATTGTGCCTTTGTCTCTCTTGCTGTGAGGCCAACTCCACTGGTTGGTGGATGGTGTTGCCATTTTGTCCTTATCTGACTGTGATCTCTGTAATTTCTGACTGATGAACAGTTTACAGCCAAGTCTGATGCAGTTGACATAAGATTCAGAATTTTCAGCTCCAAGTTTGTGACTCTGTCCTAGGAAAAGATGATTGCTTTCTGTGGACGAAAGAAGACCAACTGCCCCAAGTTCCTATTGTTCACAAGTTAGGGTTGTAATAATGGTGCTATATAGTACCTGACCCGGCACAGATTGGACACAGGAGGCACGTATAAAATGAAGAGACTTTTTATTTTTTCTTCAGCTGGAGGGCACGTCTTCCCCGTAATCCCTCCAGCCACAACACAGTCCCAAATAAAGCACAGTAGATAGATAGATAGATAGATACTTTATTAATCCCAATGGGAAATTCACATTCTTCAGCAGCAGCATACTGATACAATAAATAATATTAAATTAAAGAATGATAATAATGCAGGTGAAAAACAGACAATAACTATGTATAATGTTAAATGTTAACGTTTACCCGCCCGGATGGAATTAAAGAATCGCATAGTTTGGGGGAGGAACGATCTCCTCAATCTGTCAGTGGAGCAGGACAGTGACAGCAATCTGTCGCTGAAGCTGCTCTTCTGTCTGGAGATGATACTATTAAGTGGGTGCAGTGGATTCTCCATAATTGATAGGAGCCTGCTGAGTGCCCTTCGCTCTGCCACAGATGTTAAACTGTCCAGCTCCATGCCAACAATAGAGCCTGCCTTCCTCACCAGTTTGTCCAGGCGTGAGGCGTCTTTCCTCTTAATGCTGCCTCCCCAGCACACCACTGCGTAGAAGAGGTATACTACACTCTCTCTCTCTCTCTCTCTCTCTCTTTCTCTTTCTCCTGTCTTCCACCACCACTCCTCCTCAGCAAGCTTTGTCCACCTCCACCCGACTCTGGCCCCCGAGTGGTGGTTGCTGGCTCCCTTTTATCAAGAACCTGGAAGAGCTCCAGGTGGTTGATTATCAACATCCGGCTGCACTTCCAGGGTAAGGTGAAACCAGTGCCCAAAAGGGGCCAGCCGCTTCTGTTGCAGCACCCCCTGGCGGTGCCTGCGGAACCCCACAGAGCTGCACAGAACTCCAACCCCCATGAAGCCCTGGGGGAGTCCGAGGCACCGCTGCAACCGAGGGATGCTGCCATCTAGCGTCCAGGGGGAGATACTGGGCTTCCCACCCTTGTCCCCCTGGCAGATGTGGTGAAGGGGCATCCCGCCATCTGTCACAGGGTATAGAGACTGGTATTGATGAACAAACTGATGCATCTTTATCAATACTGTTATGGTAAAACAGGAGCTAGGTCATCAAACCAATCCAAGTCCTCTAATAAGTTCATGTAGTTCCAGGATCCTAGTGGTTACCTCTGTTTTGTTTGCATGTTGGCTTAGGTTTGTTTGTATATATTTATTTTTATCCATTCCAACACCATTTTGTTTATATATCGGCCTGCTATTTTGAGCTCTCATTGTTTTGTGCAGCACCCGCAATGGTAGGGTGTGTCCTCTAAAGTTGTGAACAGTCAATCATCGTCCGTCTGTGTTGGGTTGGTGGCCACAAGAGATAACAAAATGGTGTCAAAAATATTAATAAAATAAAGATAAATAAAACAAAATACAAAAAAATAATAATTTACCATGCAGAAACTTTTTTTTAAACATTTTATTGAATTTATTAAACTCAAACAACATTCCATACAAGCAAGTAAAATTTTACAAAACTACATTCAAGTCAAATCAACTCCCAGCCATGAGAAAGAGAGCTGGGCCAGCAGAGTGAAACTTTAATAGTAGAAAAGATAAGTAAGTAAATAAATATAATAAAGGGGAAGAGAATCTGCTTCATCAATTTAAATGCTTATTCTAAAATGTTATTAATTATATCCTGCCAGGTTTTAAAGTTTTGGATAGATCCTCTACGTGAGTATGTATTTTTTTCCAATTTCAAGTAGTATATAACATCAGTTACCAACTGACTGAAAAGAAAGAGGATTCTTCCAGTTGAGCAAAATAAGTCTAGGTGCCAGTAGTGAAGTAAAGGCAATCAGTTTGTTTGTCCTTCTCCACTTTCAGCTCATGTGGAAGTACACCAAACACATCTGTTAATGGGTTAGGAGAGATTAGATCACCAAGGTTATTTGATAGGCATTTAAAGATTTTGGTCCAGAATGATGTTAATTTGGTGCAGACTCAAGACATGTGGCCCAGTGGGGCTGGAACTTGATTGCAACATTTGCAGGTTGGATCTTGCCCTGGAAACATTTTGGACAATGTTAAACGAGAGAGATGTGCTTGATACTGTATATAATTTTAAGTTGAATAATTGTATGCTTGGCACATATGGAACTCGAGTGAATTCTATGCATTGCTGCCTTCCATTCTTTTTCCGAAATGTTGAGTGAGAGTTCCTTTTCCAAATGTACTCTAGGATCTTTGAAAGGGAGGGACTGTAAAATGGTTTTATATGTTACAGAAATGTTGTCTGAGTTCTCAGGAACTAGAAGTAGGTGGGAGGTGAGGAAAGTTGGGCAGCATACAGAAACTTAAACTATAACAATTAGATGCAGGCTATTCAAAAACTAAAATGTTCCTCTGGTTCATGATGTCACTTGGACTAAAGGATTTGGTTAAATTGAGCATACATACTTAGACATTCAGACATATTACTATTAATTCTGAACACATGCAGGAAGCAGAAAACTGGTAGAACACACCTAAAGAACTGCTTTGTTTTTAAAATAATTGGCTGTATGAACAGTTAGAAGGCATACTACTTGAACAGAAATGGTTTTTCAGACAGAATGATTAATGTCAGAAGAGATTTGAGAAGATCTGCAGAGAGACAGCAAGTGATTTAGAGAAAAATTTAAATGTAGCATGACAGACAAAGGTGAAAAGTTGAAGACTAGGCAAATTCCTGAACATAGAACTAGAAAAAGACTCATTGCTATAGCATTTGGTTCATTGGAATTCAGTTTATTTTTGTATTGTGCTCTTCCCAGGCTCATAGCACTGTAATAAGTTCACAGGTTAATGAAATTACAAAGTTTACAAATTAATAATTACTTAATGCATATATATAATGACACTGGATTACTAAACAGACTGGAACAATACAAATTTATTTATTGTTTAGTCCAAAATCAAATAAGGAGTGCCTCAATGGGCTTTAACAGACCCTATTTTTGAAAGACCCCCAGCCTCGACTCTCTAAGAAGATGAGAAAAACTCCCTAAAAAACCTTATAGGGAAAAAATTGGAAGATATCTTGGAAATGGCAATTCAGAGAGAGACTCCATCCCAGGCGTGCAATGGGTGTCAAAAATGGGGTAAATACAACGCACAAAACAGAGCCCAAGTAATCCTCTTCACAGAGCTAGATGGCCAATCTATTATTTATAGTTAATATAAATGAAAAAACCCGTGTCTGCGTGGGTTTGCTCCGGGCGCTCCGGTTTCCTCCCACAGTCCAAAGACATGCAGGTTAGGTGGATTGGCGATTCTAAATTTGGCCCTAGTGTGTGCTTGGTGTGTTTGTGTGTGTCCTGCGGTGGGTTGGCACCCTGCCCAGGATTGTTTCCTGCCTTGTGCCCTGTGTTGGCTGGGATTGGCTCCAGCAGACCCCCGTGACCCTGTGTTCGGATTCAGCGGGTTAGAAAATGGATGGATGGATAAATGAAAAAAGCAATATCTGTCCATCAGTTAATTGTAAAATAGCTGCCAGATTGTAGAAAAGGAATGACACCAGCCAGACACAGTCAGAAACCTGAAGACCTCGGCCAACTTGCTGCCTCCCCCTATTGGCCATTCTACAGCTGAGTCAGTGTTGGGCCAGCCAATCTGATCAAAGGACCCTTCTACCTGATTATTCCAGTGCTCCATCATCTAAGATGACTTTTCCATAGGCAGGCAAACAACTTGGCAGTAGACCAGTGGCACCAAGTGCCACATAAGGATACAGGAAGACAAAACAGTTTAAAACTGATAAAGATAACTTGCCATATCTGTCTATTAACATAATTGTTGAACTATGGTCAGTTTGCAAAGGGGGAGACGAAAGCAAAACCTCCAGTCAGCAGCATCCCTAGAGGAAAAAAAACAATAAAAACCTTTGATCAGTTTAAACAGACAAAGTCAAAGGGCAAAGTCTTACACAGCCAGAGTCCTGCAGATCTCTGCCAACTGAACGCTAACACATTCTACAGTGAAGTTTGTGCTAGTCCATCTAATATGCCAACAGTTTTTTTGCTGCTGAAGTAATTGTGGCGGGTCTCAGCTTTTATGGGACCAGAGAAGTAGCAGTTGCTAAAGAGGCAGACTTAATGGCAATAAAGAAGAGAGTCTAAAGTGAAAGGTATGGTCAGTCCTGCCATCATCACAATACTTTTAAATAATGAACACTTCACAAACTATCCACATTCAGATTGTTACAGGTTGATGGATATTTCAGCTTTTATGATAATTCAGTTCTTTATTATGCAATTGGTGATTATATCCTCTTTTGAAAATTTGCTTTTTAAAATAAAGGTTCAATGATTGACTGATTATACAGTGATTGTTAACTGAGCATGTTTTACATTAATACAATGCTTTATTAACCTTCAGAATTGTGGCACTTTTAACTACTTTTAACAATTTTTACAAGTGTGTGATACAAGAGACTAAAGAAAAGAAAAAATATATACTATTAATGGGCTTTTAAAAATCGCATGTAGGAATCTCATATTTCCTCTCTTCATTCCCTTCACTGGTTCCTCATTTCTCAAGCATTTAGCAATTTTGGATTATTTCTTCTTTCATTCAAACACTGTCCGCCTTTCCACCCTGTCTGGGAGTTGTCATCTTGGCTCTCAATTTTGAGCCCATTTGGTACAGGAAGTGTGTGCCAATTTAAAGCTCACCATATAAGCACAGGCTCCTCCATGTCACAATATTTCCCAGAGATACCTTGTTGTGCTGCGCCACTGAGCTTAAAAATCTCATAAAATGCTACTTTTGTGCTGCCTATCCTTTCCTTTTGTCTTCGGAAAACACCAGGGACTTCCACTTCGGGCAGTGTGGATGGATAGGAGGAATACAGGAACCTGTAGAAAGTATTGGGGTGCCATGTAGATCACCCTTTTTAATATTTTAGCACTAAACAACAAAACAAGCACTCAAGGGCACAAAATAGAACATAAAATAGCCTTCACATTTTTTAAGGTAATGGCTGTGTAGAGCAGGTGTGCATCTTGGAAATCTGTCCTTGAACGTCACCTGTCGCCAAATGAGATGCCCCCCTCTGGTAGCATTGGTCTTTTACAGCCTAAATTGGTGTCATCTCGCTGCTGAAGTAGAGAAAAAAAACAATAATGTTAAAGGAGGTTCCCCTCTTGTCCCGTTTGGATATTACATACCTTAGACGAGCTCTGAAGGTGTCCTTTAGATGTGCATGTGTGACAAGCAGCTTTCTCTTAACTGCATGCTTTTTGAACATTGCATTATGGAGCTTACTCATTCTGGTGGTATTCTAACCAAGCCAATTACAGGGTTGAAGGAGTGCTTCCCCAAATAATTTATTTGTTGTTTTTTGGTTTTCTTGAGCTGTAGGTGAAGTGTAATAGAAAAGAAATATACCAGTAGTATTAGAAATTGATACACTGACCGGGAGTAACAGTGGGTTGTGGAGATGTTCTGTTGTGTTGGTGGCTTGCAGGCGTCCGTTACGTCACAGCCAGGAGTGTCATACTTGCGGGACAAGAGTTGTGGCTGTGTTGCTTGTTACCATGTAAGGGTTTCTGGGAATTTATCACCTGGTGGAATAATGTCATGACGGAGTAATCAGCTTCATGAACCTGTCTGGTGACATACTTGGGATGTAAGGGTCACTGGCATGAATCAGGTGGGGAGTTGGTTGGTTTCAGCTCAGTTACCGCTTTATAGGCCAGTCTGCTGAGAGAGAAACCTGTGGTAGTGTGACTGACGTTTTCTCTGACTGTTTTGAGATAAAGAGAGAAGGAAGATAAATCATAAGGAAGCCATTACTCCTTATAAGAACTGTTTAATATTAATATTTTATTTTGTACTTGATATTTTTATCCGAGAATTGTGTAAGTGTTAATGGAAAAATGGATTATTAATAATAGTTATTCTGCTTTTAAGAGACACTATTTTAAATACTGTTTTAATAGCACTATTTATTGAGAATTAAATAAACGTGCACAATGAACTGTTTTCAGGGAGAGAAGAATTTGAACAATAAATAATTTATTTGTTAATCTCACCTCACAAGTTACTGTTCCACTGACCTCTGCCTTGTTATCAGACAAGGTGCTCTGCCCAAAACTGGAAGCTAGGAGATGGGTCATCACAATAAGTACCAGCTTTCCCTGATCTCTCCATCTTTATAAATATTTTATTAGACTTTTTAAAATCTCATATATACTCTTTGGGTTAGAGTAGCACCCCTTAGATGGGTTCCACTACAATTATTAAGCAAATAATTTTGTTTTGCATTTTTCATAAAGGGGTGTGTACAACATAAGAAATGCCATTATAATTGCAAATAGAGAAATGTTTCTCAAGACAGTTGGAACACTCCATTTGCCTTTCACTTGTATGCCATATATGTTGCTGCATAAACAGTCTACAGTAACTCACAGACTTTGAAGCAGACATCAAAAAGATAGTACACATTTAGATGCTGAGCTCAAAGTGGTGATGAAAAATGAACACCTGGACACTTTTGATTTCATTTTATTCTTGTGATGAACAATGCATTTAGATATTTGTTACATGTCTGAGGTATTAGGTATTAGATATTGTATATCCGAGGTATTAACTATACCTAGTAGAGTAGCAATGATTTATTTTAATGACATTATACTTTTGGATGAGATTAGTTGTTTGAATTTTGTAGAATATTTTATAGTAATACTGAAAGAGCAGTGGGCTATGTCAGTAAGAAAGACAAAGAAAAACATAAGTTGATAAATATTTTGTATTTCTTTATTTGGAACTTAGACAAAGCAATGTAATATTAATGTTACATTATTGATAAGAACAGCAATGGCTTTATGGTTAAGAACCCCTTCTCCCCTCTTAGGAATGAGTCTTTGTAATTTTATGACAGGGTTGAGGGAAGTGCCTAAAACCAGTTTGGCAAATGTTTCAGTGAAGGACTCTCTCAGTCAACCCCTGCATGGAGGCCAAATATCTAGTAGGCAATCTTCACCTTAACACATGGTTTTGGGGGCAGGTATGAAGGTATTCTATGCTCGGCAGCCATATCGAGACAGGCATGCGGCCTGTTCTGAAGAAAGCTGACCAAAAATGAGGACTTAACTAGAGACATTTTTAAGTAACTAACAAGTCTGTGTGCCACCTGAAACTACACATCAGCATTTATCAGGTTGTATGGTTGCCAATATTTAAATGTACTTTGCATATTGTTACTATTTATGAATATTATCAGAAATACATTATTTACATTAGGTGAAACTTAACTCCTGCTTGTGTTTTACTACATCTAATTGCCTGAGGTTATAAATGTAGAAGGGAAGGTGGGGAGAAGTTATATGGTACAATACCTTAGAAACAGTGAGATTTGAGGCATTCTGACAAAGGCTACACATTAATAATAAAAAAGGGGAAAGTAGAGTATTATATTACTCTACCAAGACAAAACAAATTTAAATACCCTTTCAAATATATTAATATATGGTATAACTAATGGTTGTCTATGTTAATGTTGTAAACAAATTCTTATTAGAATTAAATGATAAAAACAGTGCAAACAATTAATATCTGTCATGCAGGAAGGTGAAGTACCCAAACAATTCCCTTTCAAAAGGTAAAATGTTTTGTTCAAAAAAGCTAAGAAATATGGAACACGAGTGTTCTTCCACACAAGTCTCACTAGGCCTAGCCAGAAGGTATAACAATGTTAAAAGGAAGCTGAAACCTGTACATGTTTAAGACAAAATGAAGCTCTCTTCAGCAAAGGTATTAATGAAAAAATTGATAGTGCAGGATGGGCCTTTCATCTTACCGAATTAAAACCACCGCTCAGAGTATTCAGTTTGAAAATGAAAAAAGAAGAACAAATTAGGAGTAACAGCTGTCAAGATCTGGCCCTGGAGAGATATCCAAAACATCCATCTCTCTTTTCACAGGCTAAGGGGTGTGAGATGTGGAGGAATGATGTCCTTAGGGCCCTTAAGGTTCACCTTTCTGTTCTAGATCTCTGATCCGAGCACCTTGTGTTGAGACTTTAATAGGTTTGGTTTACATGTTGAAGGCGATTGTCACTTGGACCTGTGGTTAACCTCGCTAACCGTGCTTAACCCATCCATCCATTATCCAACCCACTATATCCTAACTACAAGATCACGGGGGTCCACTGGTGCCAATCCCAGCCAACACACACACACACACACACACCAAGCATGCACTAGGGACAATTTAGAATTGCCAGTGCGCCTAACCTGCATGTCTTCGGACTGTGGGAGGAAACTCACGCAGACACGGGGAGAACATGCAAACTCCACGCAGGGAGGACCTGGGAAGCGAACCCAGGTCTCCTAACTGCGAGGCACCCTGCTTAACCCTGTAAGGAAATTCCTAAGTTGACAACCCCACCACTAGAACCTCTGAGACCAGAAAAATGACCGAAAGAGTTAATTAATCGTAAAAAACTAAAATGCAAAGATAAAAAATGAGATGAAAATTACACTGAATAAAAAAAAAATATTCTTGATACAATTTGGCAGCAATTACTCAGATTTAGAAATTCTTCTATATCTTCAAAGTGAACTTTCTAAATCTTACCAATCTCATTCTGTTTTCATCAGAAATTCCTGCTCCAAATTGTTTGAAAACTGCTTAGTTCAGAACTTAATATGGAAGTTAGAAAACCTCACAGTACAAAAGTTCAGATTATTAAGCACACTTTGAAAGGAACACTGCTATTTTTATAATTGTATTCAGTGCTTAATTTTAAAATGTTTGAAACTGACAGCCACATCTTGACAAGCCAGTTTCAACATTTTTGCAACCAAGTCAGTTCAGTTCCTTTTTTAGCCCAATTCCATTCTTGGGTTGAGCTATCACTGGTGGGCCAGAATGGTCTGCTTTTTTGACACAGCAGAACAATATAGCATTTTACTGCTCAGATTGATAATTTTCTTGACTGTATGAAGTATTCCAGCATAACTAAGTAGTGTTATTTATTGACAATTATTAACCACAATCTCGAAGAGATATATATCAAATATCTTCTAAATGTATGCCTGTCTAAGTAACTACTCACTGCTTTGTATAACTCAAAGAAGGGCACAGAGTGGTTGGAACCCTGAACAGACAAAAAGCCATCAAGAAATGAGCTCCATCCAAGCAGAGGTTACATTAGACAGCCCTTCATACAGATCCTGTTAGAATAGTATCATGCAGTCCTTAGTGATTTAAAGAAAAGTGGTGTACATGTCTAGAACTTAACTTGAAATGTTTTTGCGTTTCTTGTGAATTGATCTTTCTAATCACTCTTGATTTATTAAACACTTGCATACAGGCATCTTCTAAATAAGTAAATCAATAAATAATAATCCCAGAACTGACTCTCCCCCCCGACAAAATTTATTGTTTCAGGAGTACTGCTAACTGGAGTTGCTGTTTGTCAACTAACCTCACCAAATCTCAATTATAACAAATTTATACTGTCATAATCTTCTTATATAATACGCTACCGTGGCTGTCTGTTTGCGAGCTACAGGTGATTTAAAATCCTGGACAGACAAACCATTTGAACTGTTGACCTGAAATTTGGTACAAATATACTATATATAATAAATAAATATATATGTATATACACATACATACTACACGACGTCTACTATCTGCTTTCAGGGTGATGATTGACCTCCAAGGTTATTCCTCTTTTTATTATTATTTTATTTTATTGTAGAATCAACTCTCGGCAGCGGCCAACAGGGCAGCAGTGCGGCGCATCAATATGGGGGCCGTTCTCATTCCTACCACCTTCGCCGTCACTTCCCCTACCTCTTCATATCTTAAATCATTCTTGACACAGATTGAAGACTTAAGTGCCAGCTTAAATGAAAGATTAAAGAAAACGCACTAAGTAACTGCAACACAAACACTGACTTAATCAGTTTTAACGCGAAAAGATGCCCACGAATGAAGAGAAGAAGCGGGTCGCTAGGGTGGAGAAAAGAAGAGCTGCTCAGGAAGCAGCAAGAGCATCAACCTCTGAGCAAATGAATGCTAAACGTACAGAGAAAGAGGATGAAAACTATGAAGCTCAAGTCAAGTGTATTCACTGCACTTTATTGTGCAGTGCGTCGTAACTGGTTTTATATTAATCAAATTGAAAATTACTCTAAATTTGTGTGTAAAATCTACTTTCTGTGTTCATGTCTGTAGAATATGCATGGTTTAATTATTTTTGTCTTAATGTTATGGCTGGAAACTTGGGCAAGTAGTCTGAGCATACAGTATGATCAGTGAAGAGTTCTATACAAAAAGATTGAATTAATCTGAATTGTAAAACCTTGGAGGCAAACGACACACAATATACAAAAATGGAATTTAAAGATAAGAGGTAAGCTGAAAAACTGGAGTAGACGAGATTTCTTAAGATTCAATCCGTTTTACTCATACATTGCTAGGTTTGGCTCAGGAATTTCAAACAGAAACTATGCCCCTCATATTCATGTCTGCTTTTGGCTTAAGTCTATCATTTGAAACCTCTGTATAAAATTTTGTTTTTCCGGGTGAGAAATATTGTGAAAGAGAATGTAACTAAAAGTAACAATGATCAAAATGTTCTTTTTATTTGTTGACCTGTACAAAGTTATACAATAAATAGGGGGTTTTCCCCTGCTTGCTTCGCTCGCCAGCCACTTCGCATCGCTGCCACTGGTGTTGTGAAGAGGGGGGCTGAACGCACACCAAGGAGATGCGGTCGCTCCTCTGAAACCCCCTCTTAAATGGTGATACAATGTGAAACAAATATTTTTTTTTACCTCCTCTTTGCTCGATCAGCTGCTGGCTTGCTGCTGCTGCTGTGCTGCGTGATCTAAGATTTAAAATCCTGTACAGCAGCTGTCCTACTCTTTGTCTTTTATTTCCAGCCACGGGTGTGGTTAAATCTTTTGGCACAAAGTCCTGTCTCAAGACTCGAGTTCTTGATATTTTTTATTTTATAATTTATAAACGGAATAAGAATCTAAAAATCTAACATCATCACATTAAAGTTCGATAAATTCTGAAAAGAATGATACCAAACATATATGTAGGTTTTAAAATAAGCCCAATTTAAAGCGTTACAAAAAAAGTGACATAAAAACGTCACTGTTGCACTTTTAAGGCTTAGAATTTAATATAAAGTAGATAATAATAATAATAACAATATACTAAGTTGACACTTGTACTCAGCTCAGTTTCTGTTTGGCAAAACAATCACACTTTTAAAAATTGACACTAGCCTTCTATCTGTTACTATTAGACATTTTCACAAAACTCTCTCAATGGCAAGTAATCTTTTTCTTTTCATTTTTTGTTTAAGGATATATAATTTGCAACTTGTAGCGGTCCGGTGCTGCTAAGATTCACACCATCAATAAGACAGTGATTTATTTTTTGTTTTTTGGTGGA
This sequence comes from Erpetoichthys calabaricus, assembly GCF_900747795.2. Classification (NCBI taxonomy): domain Eukaryota; kingdom Metazoa; phylum Chordata; class Cladistia; order Polypteriformes; family Polypteridae; genus Erpetoichthys; species Erpetoichthys calabaricus. Next base: position 34,332,052 of record NC_041400.2, on the reverse strand, counting down.
CATTCCAGGGACTCACCCAGCCTTGGCCCGACCAGCACACACTCACAAGCAGAGATAAAAAAGCAACCGGTAATAAAACAGCAATTAAAGAATGTATTAAACAGTTATAAATGAAACAACGATCCCACCCCAGTTCCCCTTATGGCGATGTACAATAAACACTATTTCGACAATAACAAACCACTAACAAAAAAACCACACACTGTGAAGTCCATGAACACAGCAACTGATGAAATGAAATTATGGTAGATAGTCCAGAGATCAGCACGCTGTATATGAATGTAAAGGTCAGTTCTACTAGTATTTCCTGATGAGATGATGGGATGTGAATGAGATCAGGAGTACTCCTTTCTTCGCAAGGCAACAACAAATCCTCAGATAGTCCTCATGCAGCAGGAAGACACCAGACAAGTCCATATGCCCAAAACAGGAGACGATCCAGGAAAAAACAAGAATCCACAAGTATCAAAATGTGAGGCAGACAGACAGGCAACTCCAGACACAAAACACAAAAGACTTCCCCCTTTTGGCATCATTGGCCCCTTTTTAAATATTGCACCGGCCTCCTTGTACCCAGCAGCCCTTGCACTCCCAGCAGATGACCAATCAGAGCCACTGCTGGGAGCTGAAATTTCAATCCCCAGAAGCAACGCTACAAACTAAAGAAAAGAAGCTATCTGGGACTGAGTGAAGACTGCATGAATCAATTCAGGCTGCATAATTCTTTGTATCGCTTATATTTGCTGCTGATGGTTTTGATGAAAATAAATATAATTTTTAAGCTTAAATCAATGTCTCTGTCTGATTGTTACTAGCAACCCAATAAACTATGTTCCTTGTCGAACTGTGGTCCCTTAAGAATGCTGCTCTTGTTAAGTCCTCTTTTTGTTGAAGTAAAGACAGCCCCAGTGCCATAGTGGTCCCTAGGGTTAAAATTCTGACAGTGACTCAGGTAAGAGGTTACAGATAACAGTTGAATCGCTGATTTCTTACAATCACCTATTAAATTAACAGCATTAGTTGGTACCTTCTCTGTCAGGTGCACAACACACACAATAACAATCAAGTACAGAGCTCCTGTGTTAATTGAAGGTTGTTATTTTTGCATTAATTGCTTTTTTATATATTTGCAATGTCTATTAGTTATGCAATAGTATGAAACATGGTTTAATGATTGCTGTTCTTTCATATCTGCCTTTACTGTTGTAATTTTAACAGATCCTGCCAAGCATCAGAAACCTCCGAAAATGTCTATGTAGCCAACATCCATCCATCCATCCATCCATCCATCCATTTTCCAACCCGCTGAATCCGAACACAGGGTCACGGGGGTCTGCTGGAGCCAATCCCAGCCAACACAGGGCACAAGGCAGGAACCAATCCCGGAACAGGGTGCCAACCCACTGCAGGACACACAGGACACACACAAACACACCAAGCACACACTAGGGCCAATTTAGAATCGCCAATCCACCTAACCTGCATGTCTTTGGACTGTGGGAGGAAACCAGAGCACCTGGAGGAAACCCACGCAGACACGGGGAGAACATGCAAACTCCACGCAGGGAGGACCCGGGAAGCAAACCCAGGTCCCCAGGTCTCCCAACTGCGAGGCAGCAGCACTACCCACTGCGCCACCGTGCCATCCTGTAGCCAACACCTGACATAATTTTAAGAAACTGCTGCTTTTTCGTGTACAACATTTTTGACATTTTGGAAGATGCACTGTACTGATAAAACAATAACTACAGTCCCAAAGGATACAGGGATTACCTGAATAATGAAAAGGACACTAGTGCATTTGAAAAGGTTTATAAATGGAACATTTCAAAACTTTGACTGTGCTTATCATATGAGAATGCCATGTTTTAACCTGTCTGTCAAATCCAGTGCCATGGAAACCAGTGAAAGTGCCACACTGTTCATTGTGTTAGAAATGACCAGAAAGACCTATGGCTCAGATTCTTACTGTATATTTTTTTTCTACTTTTGTAAGTAAAATGAAAATTGCAAAGCCTAGAATTAAGAGTTAAATTTCATGTTTACAAGCTATCAGAAGCCAAACAAGCAATTATGTAAAATGTGTATGATACAACTGTTTGTACAACAGAGTAAAGTCATTCACATAATGCCACAAAATTGCAGTCATAAAGAGTCATTAGAAATCTGAGGCAGAGGTAAGTTATTCATATTGACATTAGCATTGGAGCCTTTTGAAGAAAGTTTTTTAAATTTCTTAAAAATTAAATTGTCAGATTAACATCACCATATCCAGTTCTGTAACGGATTTGCAGGCCAAGTTCTCTCAAGTCTACAGTAATTCTTGCTTTTCAACCATGCCTTCCTATTGCTTTTGCACGGCAATGAAAATTGCTCAACTGTATCACGAAGTCTGCTAGAGCCTGATAAAGTCTGTGTCTAAATAACAGTCTGCATTTATTCAATACTTTACAGTTTTCTCGAGCTTTGTATTGCTGCTATTATGTTGTAAATGCCACATTTTTCATCTTGATGATGATTTTTTTTATTTTTGCATTATTTATGCTAAGACCACCTGTCTGGTCCCAACATTACAATAGGCTGCTCCTTTATTCCTAGTTTATTAATCTTGACTGGCAAAGTTAAAAAGGGCATAGTGCTGCTGCCTCATGGATGCAAGGATTGTTGGAGTTTACGTATTTCCCCCATGTCTGTGTGGGTTCTCTCCAGAAATTCTAGTTTCTTCCCATTGTACTGGACTTGGGAGTGTGCAAAGTAGAATTAGTACCAAAGGCTTCATGTATAAAACTTACTCACACTTTGAAACATGAACCATTTCTTGTGCAAACGTCTGGATTTATTAAACAGTTGCTGTGAAAACGGACTTCAACCATCCGTAAGTTCTATGTAGAATTTTTTGGTGTTGGCGTTTAAGCGACTCCAGGTGGCAGGACAATAAGGTGAACAGAAAAGCTTGTTTGTTTCTCTTTGCATTTAAGGAGACTGTTGCCACTGCAGCATAAATGCTATGTAAGTGAGCATCCCTCTAACCCCAACATCCAGCCCTGCCCCAAAATTTAACTCTGCCCCTAAAACATCCAGCTCCACCTACTCAGCAGGCTTCAGCAAAAGAAACTTCATCGATGCATCAGTAACATCCAAATTTTAGTTAAAACTCAGCTAATACAAAAAGCTACAGAGGAAGACAAAACTGCATACTTTAAAAGAGAGATGGTCAGGAAAAAAATGTTAAACACCTCTAGATGTGAGATAATACTATGCATTTAGAGATAAACTGAGCTTCCACAATGGCATTTTATTCCTGTCTGAATGAAATAGGAGTGGAAGGATGTTTGCATAGAACCAGGGAATGTATGTACTGGCCTGGGATGAGTGAGCATATTAAAACTTTTATCAGCAAATGTGATATTTGTAGAACCATGAATTATATGCAGCAGAGGGAAACTCTGTGTCTGCATGAGTTACCAGACATGACCTGAGCAAAGGTAGGCACTGATTTGCTTTTCTTCAATAAAATGAACTACCTCATTACAGTAGATTACTTCTCCAACTTCTAGGAAATAGATTGTTTAACAGACACAACATTCAAAACAGTATTTAGAAAAATAAAGGCTCATTTTGCTCACTGTGGGATTCCTGATACTATCTTTTTGGACAACAGTCTGCAGTATTCATCCGATGAATTAATTCATAAAACTTCACCTGTTTATCCACAGAGCAATGGCAAGGCCAAAGCAGCAAATTCAAAAGACCAAAGAGAGGTAATGCAGAAAGGTTTGATGCAGGGTAAGAACTCGTGTCTGGCCTTCCTGGATTATAGAAAAATACTAACACAGGGAGTGGGTAGTAGTCCAGTCCAATGCCTGATGAGCCAGATGACCAGGACCAGAGCTGCTACTACAACAGGTTGAGCAACCATTAGAACAAAATCAAGAAAGACAAATGCAGTATTACAATAAGTCAGCTAAAGAGCAGTGTGTACTAAATACAGGCGATGAAGTAAGAGTTCAGTCATTACAACCCAAAACAACTTTGGTTAAAGGAACTGTTCTCGAGCCCATCGATAATAAGATACTACCAGGTGAAGCTGGAGACGGGAGGAATTCCATCCATCCATGCATTATCCAACCCGCTATATCCTAACTACAGGGTCACGGGGGTCTGCTGGAGCCAGTCCCAGCCAACACAGGGTTAGGAAACAAACCCCGGGCAGGGCGGCAGCCCACCGCAACGGGAGGAATTGCATGATGAAATCGCAGGTACCTGTGGATAGCAGCATTTGCATCAAGTACAACACAGCGTACTGGAAGTTTTGGGCAAAATAATAATTAGTCGGCTACTATGTTGAAACAACATGGCCTTGCTACACCAGCGGTGACAACAACAAAATCAGGAAGACAAGTCTTTAGACCTAGTTATTTAGATTATATTTTGCCTGAAGAATGGGCCTGAGTTGCCTCGAAAGCTTGCATATTGTAATCTTTGTAGTTAGCAAATAAAATGTGTCATTTTACTTGACGTCTCACTACATTCATAATGGCTAACACGGTACATCACCCTAGTACTACAGACCTAGTTATTTGAAAGACTACATATGTCAATAATAGGATTAGTGTTATTTTGTATGTATATTAATACATTAAAAATAAAAATGTTATAATATAAGTTAATAATATATCTGATTTAAGTACAGTAGAGCCCTGCGAAGTCGTGGTTCAGAGTTCACGGTCTCCGTTATTCACGGATTTTTCCTTAGAACCTAACTATTAATTGTTAGTGGAAACTGCAAATATCCTCCAATTTTTTATGGCTTTTCTCATGGCAATACTGTACTGTAGAGCAGGCGTGTCAAACTCACTACCATTGGTGGGCCGCTTCGACTACCATACGTGCGTCAGTGGGCCGCACTGTAACAAATACTATTATACTATTATACAAAGTTACTGTAGCTTTCTTTCCAATACTGAAAACTTTAAAAAATGTAACACTTAAAGTTTAAAGAAAAGCAATTTATTTCCATACAGTCTCCATACAACAGTGTAGAATTAGAGTCTTAGCCTCTTAGCTAGGTCCTTATTATATTATATTCATATTATATTCATTGCTTATATAGGAGCCTTACAGTGTGAGATTTATTTCTTTTGTTCCGACACTTGGCATCTCTTGTTAGTAACCAGTTTGTCAATATCAGGCTTGAAATCTTGTGCAGCTGCAACTTTTATGAGGGATGAAAGGTGCTCGACGGTAAGTCTTGAGCGATGTGGGGTTTTGGTAGCTTTCATTAACGAAAATAATTGCTCACAAAGGTAAGTGCTTCCGAACATTGAAAGTACTCTCGATGCCAACTTACGGATCTGCACATACGAGGGTAGCAGGTAACTTAGCAGACAAGCCTGGCACACCAACTTCATTGTATTTTGCCTTCAGAATAGAATCTGACTGCACTTCAATCAATTCCATTTGGATATTCTCAGGTGTATTCTCAACGTTGTAAGAGAACAGCGCAATGCCCTGTTTGTGTGAACTGAAATCACGAAAATGCTCAGTAATTCAAGTTGGAAAACAAATCCTCCAAAAATCAAATTTTACTTTACTAAGTTTACTTCAAAGTTTATATTGCAAAATAAGCCGATATGCAAAAAGCCACCTGACCTACAATAATTTTACAAACTCAAAATCACAAAAATATATTAATAAACAACTCACCAACTTCTCACATCCACTTCAGATCTTCAGCTGTAGTCTGCACTAACTGTTCGTTACAATACTAGCACAAAATTACATGAAACTAGAGCAAAAAAACGTGAAAATATGCAGGCTATTACTACTCATGATGGTCAGTTCTGCCCAGTGGCCAGTCTCAGCAGCCCAGTCAGTAGTGTAGCCTTAGCAGGGGCGGCTCTAGGCTCGTGGCGGCCCTGGGCAGAGAAAGAATCGGTGGCCCCTTCGCCTGGCAATGTCAATACGGTATCTTATGCACGGCGGATGGCCACATCCGTTGCAGACACTGCATAGCCGCCTCATGCTCATGACATGATTCTATATACATGTGTCCGTAACTTGAAAACCAAGTGGCAGCCCATGATATTCTCATTACAGCAGAACGTTATAATAATACATATAGCTTACTGCTCTGACTCTAGTAAATACAGCCTACTAATTAACAAGAAACACAATGTTTTTCGGCCACATTGCCGTCAGCTGTGTTGTTATTTTCTCTTTCTGTTTTATATTCAATATATATTGAGGTGGCGGCCCCTGGGATTTGGCGGCACTGTGCAGGTGCACAGTTTGCACATGCCTAAGGCCACCCCTGCTGCCCGCTGCTGCAGCCTAGCACTTCAGTTGTGACGCTGCGGCTCATTAACTTTGGTCAAGGCTCGTGGCTATACTAGCTGAGGACGTTTCTGGTACCATAATGCCATGGGAAAATGCACTTTTGTCAGAAGGCAGAAGTAATAAAAGTCAATAAGTAACATTGAAGATGCAGAATGATTCAATCACCAACGATAGTAATCATTTTGTACAAGTTCAGTGCTAACTAGGATCTGTCATGCGGGTTGCACAGATTTCTGTTGCGGGCCACATGTGGCCCAGGGGCCGCGTGTTTGACATGCCTGCTGTAGAGAGAACACAAAGCAACCGTAGAGGAAAAGGCGGCTTGTGATGGTGAAAGTAGCCAATACGAGAGCGTTATTCATTTCTCCTTGCTACTGATTGGCTGCTGCTCTGTGACGCATCTCCGGCCGATGCAGCCTAGCATTCCCGTATCATAACAGTTTACCGCGTGTAGCTATCTCAAGTGTTTCACTGAGCATTCTCGTGTTTTTTGTTTTGTCCTTCTTAAAGCCCAAATGCCCTGCACCTTCTAACGCTTCTGGCAATGAACCTAAGTGCCAGAAAAGGTTAAGACAGTCCAGGAGAAGGTTGAACTACTGGATTTGCTCCCGGAACTAAAAAGTTATGCTGCAGTAGCCAACCGAGGAGCTGTAAATTCTCTGCTTTGCTGTGCAGTCATTATCTTCATTACATATTGTACCTTCATCATACTGCACAGCTAATTCTTCATCATTATCATCTTCAATCAATATCATTCGTTATTGGTGAGTATCCATACATTTTACTATATTTTTATTAAATTATTACGTATTTACTCTACATATACCAAAGAAAACGACAGCACATACCAATGAAAAAGCACTTGCATGAATTACAGTATATATACGGGTAACATCAGTATTTTACATTCTAGCACTGCGGGAAACATAGCAGTACAGTACTGTACAGTATATGGGTTTTTCTTTACATTCTTTTTTTTAGAGTAATGTATTAAGCTGAGTTTGAAATTAAATTAAAGTGTTTTGGGGGCCTATTTAGGGTTTAAACTATAAAAATAGGCATTTTTTGACCACATCCAAAATTCGCAGTTTTTCACAATTTGCGGGTGCTCTATGAACTTAACCCCCACAAATTTTGGGGGTCGTCTGTATTTCCTTTTTAACTTGTTGCAGCAAAGATGTTTGTTGTGGATGCACCTGTAAAGCATATCGGGTAGCTACTGACTAGGGTTCTGGATGTTGTTTCATAGGCAAGGCAAAGCTAGGTTATTGCAGCCACTGCCCCAGAAAATGTAGCAAACTGAGTCCATCTTTGTTTTGAGTTGATGTTAGGTGGTAGAGACGGTGCATGGTTTATTGACATTAATAACTTATTGTTTGTTGCTGCCTATAAACCTTATAAAACAGAAGAAAAAACTTAAATTTGTAATATCTTCCTTGCATATATTTTGCATAGTCTCTTATTTTAACAAAGAGAAATAATTTGAAATTGATTCTTTTTTTTCATATTATTAATGACTATGCATTCTGCATAAATATGACCTAAAACATCATCAGATTTTCACTCAAGTCCTAAAAGTAGATAAAGAGAAACCAGTTAAACAAATGAGACAAAAATATTATACTTGGTCAATTATTTATTAAGGAAAATGATCGAATATTACATATTTGTGAGTGGCAAAAGTATGTGAACCTTTGCTGTCAGTATGTGGTGTGAATCCCCTTTGCAGCAATAACTGCAACTAAACATTTCCGGTAACTGTTGATCAGTCCTGCACACCAGCTTGGAGGAATTTTAGCCCATTCCTCCGTACAGAACAGCTTCAACTCTGGGATGTTGGTGGGTTTCCTCACATTAACTGCTCGCTTCAGGTCCGTCCACAACATTTCGATTGGATTAACGTCAGGACTTTGACTTGGCCATTCCAAAACATTAACTTTATTCTTCTTTAACCATTCTTTGGTAGAACAACTTGTGTGCTTAGGGTCGTTGTCTTGCTGCATGACCCACCTTCTCTTGAGATTCAGTTCTTAGACAGATGCCCTGACATTTTCCTTTAGAATTGTCTGATATAATTCAGGATTCATTGTTCCATCAATGAAGGCAAGCCATCCTGGCCCAGATGCAGCAAAACAGGCCCAAACCATGATACTACCACCACCATGTTTCACAGATAGGATAAGGTTCTTATGCTGGAATGCAGTGTTTTCCTTTCTCCAAACATAACGCTTTTCATTTAAGTCAAAAAGTTCTATTTTGGTCTTATCCGTCCACAAAATATTCTTTCAATAGCCTTCTGGTTTGTCCACGTGATCTTTAGCAAACTACAGACGAGCAGCAATGGTTTTTTTGGAGAGCAGTGGCTTTCTCCTTGCAACCCTGTCATGCACACCATTGTTGTTCAGTATTCTCCTGATGGTTGACTCATGAACATGAACATTAGCCAATGTGAGAGAGGCCTTCAGTTGCTTAGAAGTTACCCTGGGGTGCTTTGTGACCTCGCCAACTATTACACGCCTTGCTCTGGGAGTGATCTTTGTTGGTCGATCACTCCTGGGGAGGGTAACAATGGTCTTGAATTTCCTCCATTTGTACAAAATCTGTCTGACTGTGGATTGATGGAGTCCAAACTCTTTAGAGATGGTTTTGTAACCTTTTCCAGCCTGATGAGCATCAACAACTCTTTTTCTGATGTCTTCAGAAATCTCCTTTGTTCGTGCCATGATATACTTCCACAAACATGTGTTGTGAAGAACAGACTTTGATAGATCCCTGTTCTTTAAATAACACAGAGTGCCCACTCACACCTGATTGTCATCCCATTGATTGAAAACACATAACTCTAATTTCACCTTCAAACTAACTGCTAATCCTAGAGGTTCACATACTTTTGCCACTCACAAATATGTAATATTCGATCATTTTCCTCAATAAATAAATGACCAAGTATAATATTTTTGTCTCATTTGTTTAACTGGTTTCTCTTTATCTACTTTTAAGACTTGAGTTATCTGATGATGTTTTAGGTCATATTTATGCAGAAATATAGAAAAATCAAAAAGGTTCACAAACTTTCAAGCACAACTGTACAACTATGAGCCTGTGGTACAGTAATACTTGTTTACTTGCAGAGATGTGTTTGGGGGCGATAGAAACATTCTTGCACAAGCCTAAAGTAATCATATGGATCAGAGTTTCTTCTTGTCCAGAATATTATTTTGATCATAAATAGTACTGGTTGCCAGCAAGCTTTACTGAGAGATTTACGAAAGATTATACGAGGGGTGTTCAATTATAAACCGGAATTTTCATGCTCTGTTCTTTTAAAGAGTGTAAGGTAGATGTGACTCATTGGACAAAGACATGCATGTTTGAACTTGTCGTTAGTAGTGCTAGCTGCTCTTTCTCCCCTTCCTGTCAGTTGTAATCAACACATCGGAGCAGAAGGTGCACAACAATGTTGCACAGCAAATTATTATTAAATTTTTGACAAATGAAGGAGTTATTCCATCTCAGATTTTTTGAGACTTATAAATCAGTTTGAGGATGAGTGTCTCTCTCAGTCTAGAGTGTATGATTGGTGTAAGTCATTCAGAGAGGGACTATCATCTCCTCGGTCCACTTAAGGAATTTTCAGGAGGGAAGAAAATGAGTCAATGAGTCAAATGAGGATGTTACTGACACAATGCAAGAATTAGTCAACATGCAGTCGAAAGACTTGTACTCTTCTGGGATTAAGAAGCTTCCTGAGCACTGGAACAAGAGTATTGCAGTGGCTGGAGACTACATAGAAAAATAGTGTGTAAGTCGTTTCATTGTATTCAATAAATAAAGTGTGGCTCATAAATTTCTGTTTATATTTGAACACCTCTCGTAAGAATATGTATTTTGAGCATTTGTTTCTTTCTCACCCAGCACTTGTTGTCAGTTGCAGTTAATTGTTCGTCGGCTTTACTTGGGATTTGAACTATTGATTTGGGGATTAATGATATTAACAACAGTACATGTATACAAGCCTTGCAGAATTAGCCTACTCCTTGTTTATTTACAGGGGAGAAAATGAGTCAGAAATAATATCTGAAAATATAGGTAACAGCTAAAACTACTGTATATGTAATAAAATTACTCTTGTGTTTTTTGAGTCTGTAAAATATATCCTAAATAGTTACTAAAAAGTATATTCCAAAAATGTAGGTCATTTATGTGCCTGACTCATTGAATATTGTAAATAATTTATCAAAGGTTTGTCTATGTTGCAATAGCCATTAATGATGCAAAAGATAGTGTTTATTATGGAAAGTCATTAAACAATATTGCTTTAAATGCTAGCGTAAAAATGTAATAAAGTTTTTTTTTGATAAGGAAACAATAAGTGCAATTAGGTAGGCTATGTAGAGGTATGAAATATTTCCAAATTAGAACAATTTATCATGCTGGCACCCTCACTAGAGTTGGTTCCTGTTTTGTACCTGATTTGCTTCAGCTCACAGTGACCCTGAACTGCATAAAGAGAGATAAAAAAAAGATGGGTGGATAATTAATTTACCATTTCTTCAAGTACAGAGATTAAAACTAGGAAAAGTAGAGCCATAAGACATGAAAAATTGGTGTTACAGTTCATAACACAAAACAATCATTATTAAAATATTGTTTTATATAAATATATGTTGTGTATATATAAAGCAAACAATTTAAGGGTTGCATGCTGGTCAGATATGAAAGTTAAGAATTTCATTATGCTGTGTATATGTGACAATACTACTACTAACTCAAATAGAGATAGCCATTGCAGTACCTATGTCATTAGATTAGATTTTACTTAATTTGTCACCAAGTAAAAATTTAAATTTTACAGAAGTTTCCCAAATAAATAAATAAAAACAGCAACTCACCACACATAAAAACGTCTGGCTTGGATAACTGAGAGCTGCTGCTGTCAATAACGGGCTTGTAGGTGGCTCTGAGAGAATGGTTTGGAACTACGGACTGGGATATCCTGCAGGGTTCACATAGTGAGAACATTGAGGAGGTTGTTGACTGCACTACTGACTACATCAACTTCTGTATGGACATTGTAGTTCCAGTAAGAGCAGTACGCTGCTATGCTAACAACAAGCCATGGATTACAAGCGACATCAAGGGCCTTTTGAACCAGAAGAAAAGGGCTTTTAAAGGCGGTGATCAGCATGAGCTCAAGCGCGTGCAGAAGGAAATCCGAGTCCAGCTCAGGGCAGCAAAGGAGCAGTACAGGAGAAAGCTGGAGCAGAAGTTGCAGAACAACAGCATGAAGGAAGTGTGGGATGGGATGAAGATCATCACTGGCTGCAGCTCAAACCGGGGTGTCACCATCGAGAGAGATGTGGAGAGAGCAAACCAAATGAACAACTTTTTTAACAGGTTTGACCTCCCTAACCCACTCTCACGTCAGAGTACTGCACCCTTCAACCACCCTTCTGCTGATACCAGCATAGGAGAGAGTTTCCCCCAAAACACAATTACAGCAGCACAGATGAGCAGAGAGCTGAGGAGACTTTGTGCCAGCAAAGCAGTGGGTCCAGATGGAGTATCACCATGACTGCTGAAGGCCTGTGCACTGGAGCTGGGGAGTCCTCTACTGCGCATCTTCAACCTGAGCCTGGAACAGGAGAGAGTCCTGAGTCTTTGGAAAACATCTTGCATCACCCCTGTCTCAAAGATATCACGTCCTAGTGAGCTGAACGACTTCCGGCCTGTCACTCTGATGTCACATGTGATAAAGACCATGGAGCGGCTGCTGCTTTGCCAGCTAAGGCCACAGGTCTGCCACGCCCTCGACCCTCTGCAGTTCGCATACCAGGAGAAGGTGGGAGCGGAGGATACCATCAACTACATGCTACACCGATCCCTCTCCCACTTGGACAGAGGCAGTGGTGCTGTAAGAATTATGTTTCTAGACTTCTCTATCTCCTTCAACACCATCCAACCTATGCTTCTTAGGAACAAGCTGACAGAGATGGGAGTAGATTCATACCTGGTGGCATGGATCGTGGACTATCTTACACACAGACCTCAGTATGGGCGTCTTGGGAACTGCAGGTCTGACATTGTGGTCAGCAACACAGGAGCGCCGCAGGGGACTGTACTTTCTCCGGTCCTGTTCAGCCTATATACATCGGACTTCCAGTACAACTCGGAGTCCTGCCACGTGCAAAAGTTTGCTGACGACACTGCTATCGTGGGCTGCATCAGGAATGGGCAGGAAGAGGAGTATAGGAACCTAATCAAAGACTTTGTTAAATGGTGTGACTCAAGCCACCTACAACTGAACACCCGCAAAACCAAGGAGTTGGTGGTGGATTTTAGGAGGCCCAGGCCCCTCCTGGACCCCATGATCATCAGAGGTGACTGTGTGCAGAGGGTGCAAACCTATAAATACCTGGGAGTGCAGATGGATGATAAATTGGACTGGACTGCCAATACTGATGCTCTGTGTAAGAAAGGACAGAGCTGACTATACTTCATTAGTAGGCTGGCATCCTTCAACATCTGCAATAAGATACTGCAGATGTTCTATCAGACGGTTGTGGCGAGCGCCCTCTTCTATGCAGTGGTGTGCTGGGGAAGCAGCATAAAGAAGAGGGACGCCTCATGCCTGGACAAACTGGTGAGGAAGGCAGGCTCTATTGTAGGCACGGAGCTGGACAGTTTGACATCCGTGGCAGAGCGACGGGCACTGAGCAGGCTCCTGTCAATAATGGAGAATCCACTGCATCCACTGAACAGTATCATCTCCAGACAGAGGAGCAGCTTCAGCGACAGACTGCTGTCAATGTCCTGCTCCACTGACAGACTGAGGAGATCGTTGCACACTATGCAACTCTTCAATTCCACCCGGGGGGGTAAACGTTAAAATTATACAAAGTTATTGTCTGTATACCTGCATTGTTATCACTCTTTAATTTAATATTGTTCTTTATCAGTATGCTGCTGCTGGAGTATGTGAATTTCCCCTTGGGATTAATAAAGTATCTATCTATCTATCTATCTATCTATCTATCTATCTATCTATCTATCTATCTATCTATCTATCTATCTATCTATCTATCTATCTATCTATCTATCTATCTATCTATCTATCTATCTATCTATCTATCTATCTATCTATCTATCTATCTATCTATCTATCTATCTATCTATCTATCTAATAAGATAAGGTCCTACTGAGATATACCAGTCCAAACAACTTGCAAGAAAGCAATGCAACATTTCTTATTATATAAAGTCCGGCCATGGCTGAATCCTTATAGCCTCAATACATAGGAGGAGGAACAGGTGGTTAGCCATTCTTCTAAGAAATCTACCAAACTGCACTTGTCTTCTTTCACCCACCAGATACAAAGGCCTCCAACAATTAAAACACATTCCCGAAAGAATGAATTCCATGAAGGTCCTTAATTAATTAAGATGAAAGAGGATATTGGCCTTTCCACCTGCAGTTCCATTTGCAGTGGTGACCTTTTTTTCTTCTCTGCTAGACATGTTACAATAACAGAATTACCAAGTAAGAAAATGTCTGCATAGCATAACATTCAAGTGCATTAGGAAATTTGGTTGATTTGAAAGTTGGAGTATTTTTAAAATTTTCTAGCCATGTCATAAAAGAGTTTGTTATGAGAATTTTGTTTATTACATTTTTGTAACAGTCATAATCAAGAATAACCATAAATACAGTGCAGAATGTAAGTGGCTTGAGCATAAGAAAGGCACTATATAAACTATTATTATTACTATTATTATATGTACTAGGAGTATACTGTACATGAGAAGTATTTTAATACCATTTTACAATATCATGTGGCTGAAACTGGTTTAATAGACAGCAGATTCCTACTCAGTTGATAGAAATATGTATCATATATACTTGCATACAAGTCGGGTCTAAACCCATAAATTCGATCAAAAAACCAGACCCCAAATTATAAATACGACACTTACATTTTTTATTCCAATCTCGCGCCAGCTTCTCAGACACATCGAATTTTATGGCAGCAGCACAGTTACCAATTTCTTTCGCCACTTCAACGACTTTTAATTTAAAACCAGCTTCATTTTTTCTTCTGATTGAACGCTCCATCGTAGATAAGGGATGCTCTTACGATAAAGGTGTATGACGGTGTGAGATACAAAAAACACAAAACATTGCAAACGTTGCTTCAGAATAGTTCAGGTATTACCTTGTGGCACAATACATAGAAACAAAAGGCAGTGAGCTCCGTGGTTACTCTCTCAGGTGGGTGTTAGCATATCATAATCTCTTGGACCAATAGCGTGAGTTTTCTGCAATCGATTTAAACTACCGACATTCTAAAATACCACAAATTATATGGTAAAATCAAGCCCCAACTTATCTGCGGGAGAACTTAAAAGCGAATATATACAATGTCTTCTTGTTACTTGTTGTTGGATGTGGAAGGTCTGTGGCTAATTGTTCAAATTTCTTAAACATAAAATATTTTTAAAGAAGTATCCAATGGAGTTTTAAAATTCAGTTAATTTAACAAATGGAAACACCAAACAAATGGAAGAATATTATGTCTGCACTTAACATCTACATTTTGGTTGACTAACTTTGGTAGTGGAGTCAGTAACAGGATGAAGGTTGGTAATAAATCAAGGGTAGTGTATATAGCCTTTTGAAGTTAAAGTTGAAAATGATGAGTATCAAATGAAAGAGGATATATTTCTGTTTACCAATTAACCTATGTTACAGTAATGCATAATTTAAGATTATAACTATGTATAGTTTACAAAAAGATAATTGTGAAGGGAGATGAAAAGTAATTAGATCTTCTCACAGACTTACTGTAATAAGCTACACAGCTTGACAATGTTCAATAGAAAATTCAGGTGCTTAAATGGTGCCAACTGTGCATTTAGTTTGATAAGGCGCAGACATCCGGTGGAAGACTATGGGGCAGAATTGGAGAGACTAACTGGTTCATAATGGAAAAATCTAAAGTGTGACCCCCATATTTCTTAACACCTTACTTACTTTATATTGCCACCTGCTTCCTGTGAACAGTTTGATGTTTAAATAACCTTTTAGACTCTGATTGTTGTCCTATTGATTTAAAATTGTTGGTTGTGAGAAAAAGAACAATTTTGCTTTTTCTGTCAGAAATAAACTTGAAATGTAAAGATGTCAGGTAAATTGAAAGGAACTACTCTGGGCATCTCTCTCTTATGAGGATTTGTTTTGCCAACATGCTTGTATCGCTTGTGCATTAGTGGCTAAGCAACTTTGTCTTTCTTCAGAGGTTTTGTTTTGCCGACATGCTCACCATGCTTGTGTATTAGCGGCAGGAAGAAAATTAAAAGGGATACCGTTTTACCGATGTTAATGGCTAAGCAACTTCCTCTTTCTTCAGAGGTTTCGTTTTGCCGACGTGCTGGCCTTGCTTGTGTTATTAGCGGCTAAGCAAGATTTCTGGTTTCTCGGAGGTGGAGCCCTTAACCCAACTCCACCTCTCACTTCCGGACCGGAAAACACACTTCCATGCATAGACATTTATATATAAGAAGTGTTTTTATAGGTAATAAATAAACGATTGAAAATAGACACCGAGGGGGCACTATAAGGTTAACAAAGCTGTTACATTTCACTTTTCTTTCTGTACACTTTTTGTTATAGTTATGATCTCAGTTGTAGAATAAAGCTTTATTACTGTTAAAAATAATTTTATACAATGTAACTCAAATCAATATACAGTATTACATTGGTAAATGAATTTTCAGCATCTGTGTATTTGTTCACAAACATTTGCTACATTACTATTGTTAGCAATTTATTATTGGCTTTTTAGCATTTATTTCCTGACACTGAGGCACTTAATTTAAAACCATCTTATACCTTAAGCTTACATCAAAAAATTAGAAATTTATATATTTTATATTTTTTAACTCAATCAACACTAAATCCTACACTCTTCTAATGAACTTCTTTCTTTAAAACAAAACTTTAGTATATACAGTATTTCTTATATCTTATTTTCTAGCTAAAAGTAAGACTTTCTCAGAACGGACTGTTAATTATTTACTTGCTAGCTGAAATTTTGTAAACATAGAATGTTGCATGTGTGTGTGTGTCAGGGTGGTGTGTTGATGTCAAAGTCCCAGGTCCCCAACCCCTTTCTCTGTCCTTGTGGAGTTTACCCATTCTACTGTGGATTTGCCCCCTACATTCCAACAATGGGTTGTTTAAGGTTAGCGTTGGGGTGAGTCAGTTTGGCCGCGCACGTGAGTGTGCACTGGGAAGGACTTGCACCCCGTCCAGTGCAAATGATTCTACCTTTCCTTGTCTGTAACCTTAAAATTGTATCCAAAGGCTTTCTGGAAATGGATAAATGCATGTTTCCTGTATTTTCTCACAAGGCTAGAAATGCCCATTAATATTTAAGTAAGCATACTTCTTGATAATTCTCGGAATTTACTTGTAAATATACAGACATACATTTAACAAATTGATAACATATGCAGTTATCATACATAACAACTAAGTTTTATTTTAGAATATTTAGTGTGCAGATAGAATGAAAAACAATATGTTCTTCATGATTAGGAGATTTTTAATTCTTTTGTGTGATCCCTTTATCTTGTCCTTTGCATAGATGACAAATGGAAAATTGTGAATCAATGTTAAATATGAATAAGTAGCAACTATAAAAAATAAATTTAACAATCCATTTTCCAAGCCTGTGTCTAGCTCATGAATAAAATACACTTGAAATTGCATCTCTAATTACCTTTAGTCCTGCTACAGATGAAATGCAAATAGTATATTTGCTTAAGATAAAGACTGGATGACCACCAATCTCTTTGCATTAAATCAAACAACGCTGTCCACCTCTGACTCAATGATCTAATAATTTGTATCTGAAATAAAGAGTCAAATTGCATCACCGTTCTACTTTCAAAATAATAACTGAGTGAAAACAGAATCAAAATGATGACTGTGATTTCTGTGCTATAAAACAAAAAAGGCAAAGGAATGGGGAGCCTGTTGCTTCATTTTCTGTAGCTTGGTTTCCTTGAAATGATTCTTTTGTAATGAGATGCTAATCTCTTTCTGGGTATGCATGTCAACTTCAGCCAGTCTGATTCAGAATTGCAAATTGACCACACAGTATGTCATTGCAGTGTCAGAGGAAAATGGTTGCCCCAGATGAACAGAGAAGAACATGCTGATTCCATACAAAAGACATTACCATCTGGATTTGAGTCTTTGAACAAAACACTGACGACAATGGAAGCTGCTGTGTCATTATGCAGCCTGGGGTGGACATTTAAGTGTAAATCGTCAAAATGAAATTTAGGTAAAACCAAATTACACTCCAGCAGTATTCTGAACTTTTGTGAATAAAGATACAACAACATCTGTTCAGCACTCAAGAAATAAACATTTTTTTTTACTGGATTCAACATGTGTCTTTGAGAGTTTACCTCTCCGGATATAATATACATTTCCACTGAACATCATAGTGAATATATTAGTGCTGCAACCTTTTGAACAGCACAATAAGAAACACTTTTAAGTGTGTCAATGAAAAATGCAATTTATTTCATTTAATATGGCACCAAATAGTAATTAAATACTGTAGTTGGTTTCCTATCTCTATATATTTTTAGTACTAATGCTTCAGTCATTTATGGCTTCTTTTAGTCACTATACAAAGTTCTTCTGGTTTTTTTTTGAAAAGGCTGACAATTTAGTCTTCAGTCATATTACAGTATGTTATTAAGCATTAAGTACAAATAATAGCTTGTAAACTGAAAGAGCTATTGTTCCAGCTGTCAGGTTGACTGTAATCCAGTGTAGTATGTTCTATAAAAAGCTAACATTTTAATATCTAAATAGTATCATTTAATTGT
The DNA here is from genome assembly GCF_900747795.2 of Erpetoichthys calabaricus. Lineage (NCBI taxonomy): Eukaryota > Metazoa > Chordata > Cladistia > Polypteriformes > Polypteridae > Erpetoichthys > Erpetoichthys calabaricus. Next base: position 34,313,806 of record NC_041400.2, on the reverse strand, counting down.
TATGCTAAGACACTTAGCCTTTTTTTAAACTCTCAATCCAAAAGGAACAAGAAAGACACCCATCAAAGCTATATAAGATAAAGAGTCCAGTCCTCAAGCCACAGACTTGCCACAGAAGGGACAGCAGTTTTTGTGTGGAAACTGCTTCTACTCTCTCTCCTTCCATCAAACCTCTTGTAACCTTCATCAGAGATTATAAGTCTCAAAATGAAGTGCCGTTTGATGAATCACACTGTGCCTCAGTAGAACTGTTGAGCCAGCCTTTTGTAAGGTACGCTTTTTTAAAATGTATTTTGAAAATAATCATAATAACAAAGCACAACACTCAAGTGAAAACAACATAGCAACTAGAGTACAATGGTATGATCCAAAGACACTCCATGGAACTTGGCAATCAACCTCTACCCAGTGAAGAGTGCAATACAGGTACAGAGCCTCATATAAATCACTCTTACGGACAAGACGAGGGCAGATGAGATGGAAAGGTTAAGCACAGGCCCAGCATGCTTACTTTCAATTTACATTGAGTTCTCAATAAGTTCTGAAGAAAGCAAATCTTTGTGACGGGAATTTGATATATTTCAAATTTAACATAATAAAGAACGCTGGTTTCTTGCTGGGTTATAGATGGTGGATTAGGATTCTTCCAATTAAGGATTTAAGACTGCTCAAGTGGTATGGTATAAAACAGGGGATGGTAACCTTTCAGTGGTGTCATGCCGAACCTATGTTACAATGTTATTCCGCATGTCAACATAATTCTACCAATTTGTTATATATAGTATCAAAATTGATCCGGTTGTAATCGACTTCAAAAATATACTTTTGAAGCCCATTATAATTGGATCTTATATTATTGGTCATTCAATATTTTAAAATACATAGGATCATATTTGAAAATAATGTTTTGTCAAATTTTAATTTTCAGCACATTTATTAAAAATTGTATTACAAATTATAAATTATAAGTTTTTTTCCATACAAATTACATAGCTTGAATAAGAAAAAATTATCAAGAATTCTAATATGATTAATCATTCTTTATTATTAATCAAAGCTGTTAATCAATTAATGCGAAGCAATTATATAACTATATTCTATGACTTTATTTTTGGTTCCAATTATTTGACTAAAATAAGTAGTTTGTTTCTTAAAGCCAGAAATGGTCTTTTTTCTAGCTTCACTTTTCTCATCAGTGTTTTTAAAAGTGGACTGATGTTTAGTTTGATAATGTCTTTGTACACTTGACGTATGACACACGACACTTTCACAGCATTACACACACACAGCACGATCCTTTTGTTTGTACAGATCCTTATTTATTAATCCAAGAGTCTTGAAAAGAGCGAACATCAGGTTTTTGTCTTTTATGTGTCATTTCAGGGCAGTATATTACTTGATAATAACAAGGGTTTTGTTTTAACATACCATAGCCTGCACTGAACACATGGTTTCTCTTTACATTTGAGTCGCATTCGCAAAACGTAGGTGGGGACGCGGAGCACGAACACAATCACTGTAATTAACATACAATAAGAAGAGGTTTGTTTTAATGTACCACAGCCTACACTGAACACATTGTTTCCATTTACATGTAAGTTGCATACGCAACACGTAGGTGATGGCACGAACGCATGCACTGCAATTAAAATATTTTTTTCCTATATTTCAATTCAATTAAATTGCCATTGAAAATCGTTCCTCGTGCCACGCTTGAACCACATGCCATAGGTTGCTAAACCCTGGTACAGAAGATTTTTCAAAGCACAGTTTTAATTTTCTGGTATTACACCAGATGTTGTTGATATGTTAAGCGATATTTCAGATCTTAGACTATACAAGAGACATGCAACTATTTTGGCCCAAAATGGTGTACGTATGGGCTGTTCCTAGAGCATGTGGCTTAATAATTCATGAACTTAATGAAAATGTTCACCCTTGTTACATTATAGAATGAGATACATGTAAACAACAAGCAATTTTTAATTGAATTATGATGTGCTTTGCACATATTAAATTAGAATGGATTTATGAATGTTTCAATGCTAATCCTTTTTGTGAAATTTTAATTCAGAGGGCACCTTCCCATTTTACCCTTGGATCACTAAGGTTAAGTTTCCTAGCATTTCATCATATATCCTGGAGATGCGGGCTAAATCATTATCTAGCCTAACGTCAATCACTTAAAGGTTGGACGCAGGAAAAAGATATGGAAACTTTGAGAGGTTGCTGTTAAAGTTTCTAATTGGCATGTACTGTACATTGCATAAAAAGTGTTTCTGGAAAGTACAATTTAACAAGTAATAGTTCAGCGCTGTGCTGCCTCGCAGTTAGGAGACCCGGGTTCGCTTCCTGGGTCCTCCCTGTGTGGAGTTTGCATGTTCTCCCCGTGTCTGTGTGGGTTTCCTCCGGGTACTCTGGTTTCCTCCCACAGTCCAAAGACATGCAGGTTTAGGTGCATTGGCGATCCTAAATTGTCCCTGTGGGTGTGTGTGTGTGTGTGTGCCCTGTGGTGGGCTGGCGCCCTCCCCGGGTTTTGTTTCCTGCCTTGCACCCTGTGTTGGCTGGGACTGGCTCCAGCAGACCCCCGTGACCCTGTAGGTAGGATATAGCGGGTTGGATGATGGATGGATAGTTCAAAAGGTGAAAATATATTATCAATACAGATATCTCAAAAGTCACAATCCCCAGTGATTTCCATAGAACAAACAGCACAGATTAAAGATGGCTGAAATAGGTGATTATCATGTATAAGCTGGGGTGTAGCACAGAACTCTGAGCCCTAAACATAAGCAGTATCTGTTGGTCTGTTTCTATCAAAAACAAACATTTCATTCCAGGCTTCGAGGCCCCTGCCCAGTGCACCCTGGGTAATCAACCATGGCCCATGTGTATAAGAGCAATTGATATGAGCTTCTCTGCCTTAAAATGTGTCCTATATTGGTTCCATATCTTAAGTGAATATTGTACTGCTGGTTCCTGGTAAATTTACATTAATTAGTCTTAGCTGGAGCACAGAACAAAACATTTAAAGAAGATTTAGAACAAGGTTTCCTTTCCATGGAAAACCAGACACTCATAGTTTCATGGACTTTAGCCCATTTCTAATATTTTATTGATCAAATATTTGCAGCCCAATAACAGAGCTGAACTCCATATAAATAATTTTACAATTAAGCCTAATTACTTGAAGGAGAACTTGATATGTATAGGGATGTTCTGAAAGATGTATAGCAACTTTGACGGAATATTTATTTTGACAGTATTGATTCTTTCATCTAAAGTATGATGGGGGGAGATATCTTGTTAATTTCTTGTTTTATGTTTTTAAAGAGATTATTATTCTTTTCAGTTCCCAAATACTGTTTTGATATAATGAAGGAAAAGTGATCTACTTTGGACTGGTGCAATTTAAGCAATATAATTTTTGTTAAATTTTAAAAATGTAACCGTTTAAAAAAAAAAAAAAGAAAAAAACAAAACATTATGTTAAAATGGGTTTTTCATAGTTACATTTTAGTTGTATCCCTATTACACCTCCACCCAGTGAAGATTGGGCATTGATTATCAATTTCCTCAGGGTTCTGCAATTCCCTATTAATCTGTACTCTTCTCTCCTGTCTTTTCCAGTTCTTCTGTGGTGGCAATCTGCACCACCTCCACCTGGTCAAGGTACCATGCTGCTCCCTGTGTTTATAGATTGAATGGTAGGTGTCCCAGATGTTCACATGGCCACCATCCTTAATTTCTTCCTTATGAAGCCTGAAAACCATGAGGACTGATTTAGAATATCTGTGTTAAGCAGAATGCCCACTGGGAGCTGGGCGGTTTTTCGGATTTGGAAACCCTGCAGATTGTATTTTCTCCAGCCTAACAGGAGTGTTTTTTCTTTCTGTGTTCCTGGCTATTTGACCTTATCGTTTTCTTTGTTACATACTGTATAATATGCCTAATATTGTTTGTTTAATGGTTTATATTAACTTACTTTTATTTCATTTTGTAAAGCACTTTGAGCTGCATTGTTTGTATGTCATCCATTTAAATAGATGTTTTCTATCCAGGCCATTCCCTTATCATCCCTTTTATATCTGACTGGTTCAGAAGGTGGATAGGTTGTGGTTCAACAACAGTCATAAAAAGCATAAGCAATAACAATCTCCCTTATCTGGTTTATATTATTACCAAGGAATAAGGTACTGTAATTCTGTACTAACCTACCGTAGAGTAATTTAATTCATTGACACATATTGGGTCCAAAGCCCAGATTTCTACAACCACAATTAACTCTGTCAATGTTTTTTTCTGTATCCAGATATAGTAAAAGTTTTGGAAATTCAGATTCTGTAAGAGAATATTACAAATAAATAATGGGAAATTTCCTTTGATATCACTGGAAATGCATTCAAACAAAGTACATGAAAAAAAACACTACACATTGGTGTCTTCTGTTCTGGATATACACTTACTCTCACCTATGTATTTTATATTTATATATATTACTATTACCTTTTGTTTTCTTATATATTGTAAGAAGACTCTATATAGCGCTTAACCCGACACAGACTGGACACAGGAGGCACGTGTTAAATAAACCAAAATACTTTTTATTTTCTTCGTCTGTGGGCTACGCCTTCCTCGTACCCACAAACACAACACAGTCCCAAATAAAGCACACCAAGCACTCTTCTTTCTCACTGGCACCACCACTCCTCCCAGGCAACCTTGTCCTCCTCCACCTGACTCTGGCGGCTGCGTGGTAGTTGCCGACTTCTTTTATAGTTCACCCGGAAGTGGTCCAGGTACTTGATCACCAAGTTCTGGCTGCACTTCCGGGTGTGATGAATATGCTGCCCATATGGGCTCAGGAGTCCCAAACACAGCACCCTCTGGCGGTGCCTGCGGGACCCAACGGGACTGCACCCATCTCCAATTCTCAGGGAGCCCTGTGGGAACCCGAGGCACTGCTCCACCTCAGGGGGGTGGCCATCTAGTGTCCAGGGAGAGGTATTGCAGTGTCCAGGGCTGCTCCCCCTGAATATATTGTGCATTGGTGTCCTGGCTGGGCATGGACGCCAGCCGCCTGCCACAATATATAGATATAATATGCACAGAAATTATATCTGTTTGTATTTATATGCTCAGTACTGCACATTTACTGTATATTTACAGCTCTTTATCACACTCAATGAAACTTGGCATTTCTGTTATACTTATGATTCTATAGCATTGATTATAATATAAATGAATGTATCTGTCTAACATTTTCAGTTAGTATTTTTGTATCTATCTATCTATCTATCTATCTATCTATCTATCTATCTATCTATCTATCTATCTATCTATCTATCTATCTATCTATCTATCTATATATATAATATATATATATAAATATAATCCAACGTCTGTCTATTTATCTGTCTGTTTTTCACGAGAGAACTACTTAATGGATTTAGATCGGGTTTTTTTCTATAATTTGCTTGAACATTCCGGTTCAGTTTGCGACCTCTCTCATGCATGAATCCGAGAGATACTCAGCATGCCGAGGGGAGGGGGGTGGAACCCTCCTCTCTCACGCACCAAACCTAAACTTTTTGGGGATTAGGGACCCCATCTATCCTAGACCCCCAAGGTTTAATTTTGATCCAGTGATTATTTGCTTCGATAGACTATCCACAAATAACAAATGGAAATGAAAGACAGCACTGTATGAAAAGGAAAAAAGCATACTGTAAGATATAAAAAAACAAAAGAGGCAATAAACTTGATAGCATAAACCAGCAGTGAATAGAAAACAATTGCTCATGTGTATGTCTCCTCCTCATCAACTTGTGACACGTCATGAAGCATCACCGTCTTTAACTTGACTTTCAGTGACTCTTTTAAGATCTTTTGTTTTTTAATGCTGATCTTTTTGTTTCCTTTTGTTTTCTTGAGATGGTGCTCTGTATTTTTCAAAAGTTCCACCAGGAGTATTAGAGTACAAGATATCTAAAAAAAAAAAAATGAATAAAAAATATAAAAATAGCACCACTACAAGTGGAGAATTGTCTCAGGCTTTGTAGTTGTCTTTGGACCATGGCCAATTGCCACCTCATTTTCTGTGAACTTGGCTCATTTTGGAGTAAAGAACATGTCAGGGGAGAAAGGATTCAAGAATTGTGATGTAATGGTCCATCCAGTGGAGGTGATGCTGCAGGTCCAAGGCTTCAGTGCTTCTTATTGATGACATTTAAACTGGTGCGACAATTCTCAATTTTTTAGGTCACAAAGGTGGGTTGCCCAGGTCTTGTTAGTCTTCAAGAGAATAGTGTTTCAACTGATATATAGACCATTATTTTAGGTTGAATTCTTGAGGTCATAGTTCTTAAACACCTGATGTTATGCTATTCTGAAGGAGATGCTGGCAAACTGATGTAATGTTGAACATGTTCCCTGATAACTGTTTTTTGAAAAAGTTGTTTGTAGACATATAGGAAGTAGTTATGCGCTTCCAGAGCCTCTCCAAATGTAAGTGACTGCACAGGGACATATTGGTTGAAGAGTCCTGTCCTGTAGTTGTTTAGGCCTCAGTGAGGTGGGTCAGAATAGTGCAGAGTTCTTCCATAGAGTCAGCATATATAGAAGGTGGATGATAATCTCTTTAGTCACTCTTGTTATAGCCATGCAAAGCAGATTGGGGAGTTTCCCATCACATCTGTATTCCATCTAGATGCTACAGGGAAAACAGTTACAGATCAAATGCTACATTTATAAATTTTGAAAACAGCTGGTACAATGATATACCCCTGTTTGAAGCCGGGAAAACCAACCTATTTTTTCAAAAGAAGGCAGAATACAGACGCAGTATGTATATTTTGTACTTCTCTTAAATCAGTTGTCTGCCATTAATAATATTAACAATAAAAATCTTGCAAAGGCTATGATGAATGCAGTAGTGATTTAAGCAATATAATGAGCTTAATAATAAAGTATGTTAATTTATAAAAATAATCTTTAAACAATTGTGAAGGTAATTTCCATTGCTATTGATACAAATAGCAGTCATAGATAATTATCTAGAGTCATAATTAATTAAAAAATGTTGAATAGTCGCATGAGGAATACAATAATTGTTAGGTTGTATTAAAGTGGCTTCACAGTTATTGCATTTGCTCCTCCTTATAATTGTTTCACTAGCAAAGGTAATTTTTATACCACCATCCTTCAAGAAGAAGAACTTAAACATTTGAAGGAACTTCTACATTCAAATGTATCCAAAGGACAAGACTCAGAGTGCCGAAATGACTAATCTGATTTGGGAGGTTCATGGAAAGAAGAGAACCTATTAGTACAAACCTTGCAAATGTGTACAGCCCTGGTACCTTACAAGCTGGAAGAAGAAACAGCTTTAGACCAAGATGACTGTCATAGTAGAATCAAACATCTCACTTTGGAAGAGAATCCAGAAATTAGGAAGAGGGATTGTGAGGTGAGACTGGAGTATTTAGCACTGGTACTTTAGTAGGATGTGAACATTATATTGACAGGGGAATTACATTGGTGGTAGGAAACCTCAGAGGGCATTAAGGTTTGTTGTTTTTCTATATGTTGCACTTTGTTGTCTTTTTTTTATCCATCTCTTGTGATATTTTATTGATTAAAATTAACCTTTTATTGCTTCTTTATCTTCTTGCCGTTATTTTTCAGTTTAGAGAACCTTCAAAGCATTCCCAATGTGCTACAATGTCATTTGCAGGCAGTGATCTTTTTTATTTGCGGCAATTGTATGTACCTAAAGCCAAGGAAATATTTATTTTTTTCTTCAGCTATGTTTTTTTTTTTTTTTTTTTTTTTTTTTACATATTTTGCTAGTGACCATGGAAAAAAAACTACTAACAGATCTGCTCACAACAAAATGTTTAGGCAAAATCTTGTCCCAGAGATACTGTGATGCATCCTGGAGTTCAATCTGGATTGCAAAGACAGAGAATTACCTGGTAATTTGCCTCCTAGAGCAAAACAAGCTAGAAACTCCTGAAGAGTGTTGCTTTTTGCACTTGCTACAAGTGTTGTTCTGCCTGAATGCAATACCATCTAAATGGATGGCTGTACATGATGATCTTCTATTTCCACATCATTATGCATATTGGAAGAACAATGTCACTTCCTAATTGTTGCTGGAAATCTTAATGAAGAAGACAACGGCTTAAGAAAAACTTTGGTGTGTACCGTTATCCCCTCAAAAAGCCATTAACCCTTTAGAACGGGATGGAAGGTTATTAGTGGAGTTAGGTGTGTTCATGGATGGAAACAAGCAATGCAGAGCTTCAGTTCAGCAACCCAGAAGAAAGATTTGAGGACAGGGCTGACACTAAGGTGACTCCTTAAAGTCAAACAGTTTCTGGTCTACACTGAAAAGAACTGTACCCAACAAAGATGGCAATTTCCCGTATTAGACACCAGACCAGGAGAATCCAGAAATAGAAGCTAAAGGTGAGGAATACAACAGAGACAACATGTACACAGAAATTTAGAAAAATCCTATAAAAATCTGACAAAAATTAAAAGTTGTTATTCATAACAGATACGTACAGAACTATGATATTTTCTTCCATTCCCTCTGGAGACAATATGACGGCTGTGTAGACTAGGCAGATAAGTCTTATCAATCAGGGTATGACTGAAAGCAGATCCACAAAAAGGATGCAATTTCATGTCTATCCAGGACATTGATCTTTACCAGGAGTCCTCCGCTGCAAATAACGGCATCCAAGAGAGAAAATAAGGGTCCTTGGTTGACAGCAATGGAATGGGTCTTCCTTTTTCTTCTTCTTTCGGCTGCTCTCATTAGGGGTCGCCACAGTGGATCATCTTTTTCCATATCTTTCTATCCTCTGCATCTTGTCCTATTACACCTATCACCTGCATGTCCACTCTCACCACATCCATAAACCACCTCTTAGGCCTTCCTTTTCTTATCTTGCCTGGGAGCTCTATCCTTAGCATCCTCCACCCAATATACTCAGCATCTCTCCTCTGCACATGTCCAAACCAACGCAATCTCGCTTCTGACTTTGTCTCCCAACCGACTAACCTGCACTGACTCTCTAATGTACTCATTTCTAATTCTATCCATCCTCGTCACACCCAGTGCAAATCTTAGCATTTTTAACTCTGCTACCTCCTGCTCTGTCTCCTGCTTTCTGATCAGTGCCACCGACTCCAACCCATAAAACATAGCTGGTCTCACTACCGTCCTGTAGACCAGGGGTAGGCAACGTCGGTCCTGGAGTGCCACAGTATGTGCAGGTTTTTGTTCCAACCCAGTTCCTTAACGAGAACTCAATTATTGCTGATGAAGCACATATTGCTTAAGTGACATTTTAATGCTTCATTTTAGTGATCTCGCTTGTTAAGGTTCTCCAACCTTAATTGCTTATTTCAATCTTAAACTGCTGCATTCAGTTTTTTAATTGCTCCTTATTAGCAATAAGATATAAAACAGGGGTAGGCAATGTCGGTCCTGGTGAGCCGCAGTGGCTACAGGTTTTCATTCAACCCAATTGCTTAATTAGAAACAAATCATTGCCAATCTCAGACCTTATTTAATTTTATGACTTGTTAGTCTGTGCAATGTAAGGCTTTTATATCGTAGATTTTTTTTCCCTTCCAAGGATATCATCCAAATGATTTGAAGCCTAAAACAGATCATTTTCAGTCTGTCACATTTTTCTATTAAGTGTTTTATTAAATCAAACCGTGCATGATGAACACACACAGATGTAATTGGAAAAAAGCTAGCTGGAGAACTGCTGGCTGCTTTGTCTTTTACATCTTATTGCTAATAAGGAGCAATTAAAACACTGAATGCAGCAGTTTAAGATTGAAATAAGCAATTAAGGTTGGAGAACCTTAACAAGCGAGACCACTAAAATGAAGCATTAAAATGTCACTTAAGCAATATGTGCTTCATCAGCAATAATTGAGTTCTCGTTAAGGAACTGGGTTGGAACAAAAACCTGCACATACTGTGGCACTCCAGGACCGACGTTGCCTACCCCTGCTGTAGACCTTCCCTTTCACTCTTGCTGATACCCGTCTGTCACAAATCACTCCTGACACTCTTCTCCACCCATTCCACCCTGCCTGCACTCTCTTTTTCACCTTTCTTCCACAATCCCTATTACTCTGTACTGTTGATCTCAAATATTTAAACTCATCCACCATCGCCAACTCTACTCCTTGCATCCTCGCCATTCCACTAACCTCCCTCTCATTTACACACATGTATTCTGTCTTGTTCCTACTGACCTTCATTCCTCTCCTTTCTAGAGCATATCTCCACCTCTCCAGTGTCTCCTCAACCTGCTCCCTACTATCGCTACAGATCACAATGTCATCAGCAAACATCATAGTCCACGGGGACTCCTGTCTAATCTCATCTGTCAACCTGTCCATCACCATTGCAAATAAGAAAGGGCTCAGAGCTGAACCCTGATGTAATCCCACCTCCACCTTGAATGCATCTGTCACTCCCACCGAAGACCACACCACAGCCACACTTCCCTCGTACATATCCTAAACAACTCTTATATACTTCTCTGCCACTCCCGACTTCCTCATACAATACCACAACTCCTCTTGAGACACCTTGTCATATGTTTTCTCCAGGTCCACAAAGATGCAATGCAACTCCTTCTCTATACTTCTCTATCAACACCCTCAGAGCAAACATTGCATCTGTTGTGCTCTTTCCTGGCATGAAACCATGCTGCTGCTCACTAATCATCACCTCCCTTCTTAACCTAGCTTCCACTACTCTTTCCCATAACTTCATGCTGTGGCTCATCAATTTTATTCCCCTGTAGTTACTACAGTCCTGCACATCCCCCTTATTCTTAAATATCGTCACCAGTACACTTCTTCTCCACTCCTCAGGCATCCTCTCACTTTCCAAGATTCCATTAAACAATCTGGTTAAAAACTCCACTGCCATCTCTCCTAAACACCTCCATGCTTCCACAGGTATGTCATCTGGACCAACGGCTTTTCCATTCTTCATCCTCTTCATAGCTGTCCTTACTTCCTCCTTGCTAATCCGTTGCACTTCCTGATTCACTATCTCCATTTCATCCAACCTCTTCTCTCTCTCGTTCTCTTCATTCATCAGCCTCTCAAAGTACTCTTTCCATCTGCTCAAAACACTCTCCTCGCATATGAGAACGTTTCCATCTTTATCGTTTATTACCCCAAACTGCTGCACATCTTTCCCAGCTCGGTCCCTCTGTCTAGCCAATCGGTACAGGTCCTTTTCTCCCTCTTTAGTGTCCAACCTCTCATACAACTCATCATATGCCTTTTCTTTAGCCTTTGCCACCTCTCTCTTCACTGTGCGCTTTATCTTCTGGTACTCTTGTCTATTTTCTGCATCTCTCTGACTATCCCACTTCTTCTTTGCCATCCTCTTCCTCTGTATACTCTCCTGTACTTCCCTATTCCAACACCAGGTTTCCTTTTCCTCCTTCCTCTGTCCAGATGTCATGCCAAGTACCCTTCTTGCTGTCACCTTTACTACATCTGCTGTAGTTTCCCAACTGTCTGGTAACTCTTCACTTCTACTCAGTGCCTGTGTCACCTTCTCCTTAAACTCAACCTTGCAATCTTCCCTTTTCAAATTCCATTATTTGATCCTTGGCTCTGCCCTCATTCTCTTCCTCTTCTTGATCTCCAACGTCATCCTACAGACCACCATTCTATGCTGCTTAACTACACTTTCCCCTGCCACCACTTTGCAGTCTTCAATATCCTTCAGATTGACTCTTCTGCATAGGATGTAATCTACTTGTGTGCATCTTCCTCCACTCTTGTACGTAACCCTATGTTCCTCCCTCCTCTTAAAATACGTATTCACAACAGCCATGTCCATCCTTTTGGTAAAATCCACTATCCTCTGACCTTCTTCATTCCTCTCCTTGACACCATACCTACCCATCACCTCCTCAACTCCTCTGTTTCCTTCACTAACATGTCCATTGAAATCTGCTCCAATCACCACTTTCTGTCCCTTGGGTACACTGTTCATCACTTCATCCAACTCACTACAACAATCTTCTTTCTCATCCATTGCACACCCAACTTGCGGGTTATATGCACTAACAACATTCATCATCACACCTCCAATTTCCAGCTTCATAATCATTACTCTGTCTGACACTCTTTTCACCTCCAAAACACTCTTGACATACTGTTCCTTCAGAATAACCCCTACTCCATTTCTCCTCCTATCCACACCATGATAGAACAATTTGAATCCACTTCTGATCAACCTGGCCTTACTCCCCTTCCATTTAGTCTCTTGCACGCACAATATATCAACCTTCCTTCTCTCCATCATATCAGCTAACTCTCTCCCCTTACCAGTCATACTGCCAACATTCAAACTTCCTACCCTCAGTTCCACTCTCTTTACCTTCCTCCTCTCCTCCTGCCTCCGGACATGTCTCCCCCCTCTTCTTCTTCTTCTTCGGCCAACAGTAGCCCAATTTCTGCCAGCACCCTGTTGGCTAACCATACTGATGGTGGTCGTTGTTAACCAGGGGTTTGACCAATCCAGTATGGAAATTTCTATTGTTGTCCGCACATTGATTTGGCAAAATATACACCAGATACCATTCCTGATGTAACCCTCCCCATTTATCTGGGCTTGGGACCGACATGAAGAAACACACTGGTTTGTGCATCCCCTGTGGCAGGGTTGGAATGGGTCTTCCTGTGTAGACCAAAGATGTTGGCACATCTTTATAATCTTAATCATACAGAGTGACCTGATACCAAGTAAATGAATTATGAGACTGTTATGTGAATCTGGGTGTCTCTGTAACTACAGAGACTGCAGTGCATAAAACTCCCAGGACAGTAGCTTAATGTTTAGCTGAACAAGAACTAAACCTCTTAACCATAGCTGTTGAGTTGCAGACAGGTGGTCGCTGGTAATTTGTGTTAACAGAATTCTGTTCTATGTGCACATTCTACAATTGTCAGTGTGAGGTTTTTCTCTGGGTGCTAAAGATGTGTGTGCGTGCGCATTAGGTCGTCAACCAACATGATCAAATGATCTGGCATCCTGTCCAGAAATAAAATATCAACTTATCCCCCCCACCAAAGTAAGTTGACACAACTTAGATAAATGAAGTACTGATAGAAAAAAAATGGTAAAGAAAAACAGTGCAACTTTTAACATCACACATGTTAAATAGGGAGAAGTCAATTTATAGAGGAAACATGTTTAATATGCAGTAGTGACAGAGATTCGTATCAAACCAAAGGATTCAAAAGAGAGAGGATGCATTTTGGCAGGCTTTTCTCCCAGCTCACTCAGACAAGACAGATTGTCTTGCATGATGAATCTAACCAGGGAGACATGACCTCTCCAGGTGAGTGAATTCCTCATTAAACATTTTTTTCCTCACAAGAGTGAACAATAGAAACAAGTGTAAATCCGTTAAGCCATCTGTTTATGTATCGGTAATTCAGACTCCTACCATATTTCTAAAATAATCTTACTGTACTGTGACATGCAGGATATTTAAGTCAAAAGCAATAAAAATGTCATTAATATGCTAGAATCGACTGTTTCAGTGTTACTCATTAACAAGCAAATTTCTGTCATGAAACCATTTTTAAATCATATAATCTTTAGACACTTCAGCATTAAAGGCTCATTAGAGGAAATGTTTTCATATATAGCAAGCAAACTTTATCAATATCTTAATATATCAGTGATAACTATAAAATGAATTTCAGAGTAATGAGCATTAAATAAAAGAAATTACATTAAGAAAATATATTATGAGGACGCTTGCGGGAGTTATATTTTTTCTTCCATTTCTCATTTGATAAAATTAATGTTCTTTTTTTCTAAATTTACATCACACTGAAAAAGACAACAATATTTTAGCACAACATTTACAATAACTGGAAGTTCAGAACACAAATATAAAGATGAATAATATAATTAATATAGCTGGTAATAAAATTAGAGCACAAATAAAACACTAACACATTTAAGAAATATTATAAATCTTAGTATTCCTTTCAGTGTTAAGCCAGGCCAGGAATTTGATAAAATGCAAATACCACAGCTTTGCACAGAGGAACTTAATAAACATTCGAGACATCTTGAAATTCAAGTTGCTATAAACTCATTGCAAAGTTGGAAGCGGCCCAGTTAATTACAACCAGAGGAAATTTTTAAAATGTATTCAACTCAGTTAATGCCTATTATTGTTAGCAATCTTTTCTGAAGATAGAGAAGATAAAATCCTACCAACTACATTATGCTAAGCATTAATTATTGTCTTTCCAAAGAAAAAAAATAAGACTTTCTAAACCTATTTCACTTCTAAATAATGATACTAAGAAACTCAAACATTTAGCAAAAGAGCAGAGAGTGGTTTTCAATAGCACTCTGATTGAATTGAAATATAGTAAAAAAAATTATATTTTAATTACAGCGCATGCGTTTGTGCTGTCAACTACGTTTTGCAAATGCAACTCACATGTAAATGGAAACCATGTGTTCATTGCAGGCCGTAGTACATTAAAACAAACCTCTTGTTATTATATTTTAATTACAGCGCATGCATTTGTGCTCCACGTCCCCACCTACGTTTTGCGCATGCGACTCAAATGTAAAGGGAAACCATGTATTCAGGGCAGGCCGTGGTACGTTAAAACAAACCTCTTGTTATTATTAAGTAATATACTGCCCTAAAATGACTCATAAAAGACAAAAACCTGATGTTCGCTCTTTTCAAGACTTTTGGACGAATTAATATGAATTTGTACAAATAAAAGGATCATGCTGTGTGTGCGTTATGCTGTGAAAGTGTCGTGTGTCATATGTCAAGTGTACCAAGACATTATCAAACTAAACATCAGTCCATGCTTTAAAACTCTGATGAGAAAAGTGAAGCTATAAAAGAAGCTGTCTAACACCTGCACATTCAGAAGCCTGCGTGAAGCTCAAAGTGACCGATTACACACCTGATATTGAGCAATTGAGCAAAGAGGTACAGGGACAAGGTTTGCATTAATTAATAGCTCTGATTAATAATAAAGAATGATTAATTATATTAGAATGCTTGATAACTTTTTTTTTGTTCAAACTGTGTATTTTTTATTGAAAAAAATTGTAATTTATAATTTGTAATACAATTTTTAATAAATGTGTTGATAATTAAAATTTGACAAAACATTCTTTTCACATATGATCGTATGTATTTTAAAATATTGAATGACCAATAATATAAGATCCGGTTATAATGGGCTTCAAAAGTATATAATATATACTTTTGAAGTCCATTATAATCCGACCAATTTTGATATTATATATAACAGAATTGGTAGAATTTTATGTCGGCACACAGAATAACATTGTAACATAGGTTCAGCACGACACCGCCAAAAGGTGCCGTCCCCTGGGTTACACCATAAAACAGTTAAAGTTAAGGAAGATCTACCAGAAATATACAGAGCCCTAAAGGTATACGTGTATCCCAGAAGCACAATCGCGTGCTTATGCAAAAAGATCTCATGAGCATGTAAAACTTGCTTGTGTGCATGCAATGACTGTGTATGACAAATTACCTTTTTTTCCATCTTTTTTTTGCTTATGGGCTTTGTAATTTTTTAATTTGTCCTTGAACATTTTGACATTTGATAAGCAATACAAATTTTATTGACTTTTAAGAACATGTACCTCATGTCCATTCTAGGGATATTTTGCCTGCAGTCTTTCTTAATTTAAATTAACTCTTCAAACAGACATTTGACACTTAAAGAAGTAAAGTTATGTGTGCTTATTCTGCTTGCTCACATTTGTTGGAAGCACGGAGCACACCTACAGTATAACCATGTGTTTTCTTGGAAATTATTCAGTACACTTATTTTGCAGAATTTTTGTCTGAACTATTTTACAGTATGTAGTGGGACTTTGTCTATGCACTGAACCTGAAACATTTAAATAATTCTTTAAAAAGCTGAATTATATAAATTATATGTAATATAGGAACATTTTTGTAGGCATCCTTTGAAAGGACTCTGACCACCCTGCCTGTTCCCTCTCAACTTACAAACATTTTCTCCTGTTTCAACAATGTGCAGGAAGCTTGAGTTTGGTACAGTCACCTAAAATGGGCCTGTGCTCAGCTCACAGACGTTCCTGTCTTACACCTGATACTGCTGGAATGAGCTCCAGTCCTTCATGACCATTTATCTGTTGCCATGATGTGAATGAAAAAAGCCATAAAAATGCATTAATTATATTTAAAGACTGTTTATAGTCACTACTACACAAAAAAATAGCTCAAGAAATAAACTTGTGTGGCTGACATGGGCATGGGCATGGGACCCGGCCAGGATGCCCCTTCGACATATGTTCCAGGGGAGCATCAATGGGCTGCTCAATACCTCCCTCGGGACGCTTGGTGGCAGCCTCCCTGGCTGACGGTGGTGCCTCAGCTTCCCGCAGGGCTCCATGGGAGATGGATTTCTCCACAGCCCTTTTGGGATCTGGGGTGGCCGCCAGGGAGAGCTGCATGGGTCCCTGAGCCCAGCTGGATCAGTCTTCAGCCCCACCCGGAGGTACAACTAGAAACAGGCGGGTTATAAAAGGGGCCAGCAACCACCACTCAGGGGCCAGAGTCGGGAGGAGGAGGACAAAGCTTGACAGGAGGAGTGGTGGTGTCAGAAGGGAGTGTTGTGTTTTTGTGCTTGTGTATTTTGGACTGTGGGGTTCACGGGGAAGATGTGTCCCGAAGGTGAAGAAAATAAGTCTAGTTTGTGTTTTTACACGTACCTCCGTGTGAGTCTGTGCCGGGTCGGGTGCAATATGGCACCTTATTACACTTGATTGTTTTAACAAGGTCTTAAACATTATTAATTTAATTACTTCAGCAATTGTGCCTCACTAGTTTAAGTATGGTTACTTACCAATGAATAAGTAATGCCTCTGGTGCATTCAAAAAGAAAAACTCTGACAAAGCCAGTCAATAGTAAACTGTGAACTGGAAAACCATAAAAATACAAATAAGACTTCAAATTGTTTTATTCACATGGATAATCCAATTGCCAGTAACAGATAAAAATATAATCATTAAATGCCAGTCATTGTCATTCATCTGGCATGAGCAGAGCGTGTGGCCGATTTCATGAACTTGACCTTGGATTTCATATTTACATCTTTCCAATCCACTGAGATTTATTAAATAATGTATGGTATACTCAAGAAATGCATTAAGCACTGTCTAGTCAGTTTTGACTTAGATTAACTGATCTTAATCTATAGTAATGTCCACTTTCATTGTCTGATACTCAACCTAATTAATACAAACAAGAACCAAAAAATAATGACTAATTATTATGACGTTTCTTTCTGAGAACCCTTTGTTATGAACTTCATTACATGGTGACACTTTTTAGCTATTTTCACATCTTATGATCTAAACTGTGCTATTTATATTTAAGTCTCGGTTGTCATCACCTTTGCAATGAATTTTATGTTTTCCTCCAGCATTTTGTAGCACTGCAGTTTCAGTGGCATAGAAATGTAATGAAAGCTTGCAGCACAAGTATGGCATCATTAATGGAGTGTGAGAAGGATGGGATTCAAAAGTGTACCAGCACTAACCACTGCAACAGTGTTGACATTTTGTTCATGTGAGTGTATTTTTCCCCCAAAGTTCCATAAAAATTTATTTTTACAGATTCTTGATTGTGCCCTGCGGTGGGCTGGCGCCCTGCCCAGGGTTTGTTTCTCGCCTTGCGCCCTGTGTTGGCTGGGATTGGCTCCAGCAGACCCCCGTGACGCTGTAGTTAGGATATAGCGGATGGGATAATGGATGGATGGATTCTTGATTGGCTGTCACTGCTCACCCTGCACTCCCCGCTATGATGTTGACAGATTAAACAAATGTAGCTGTAAGTGATGTTCATGAGAAAGAGAAGGAGAGGAAGCGAGAATATAAACGAAGTCATGATCTTTGCATAGGATTTATTCTAGTCTACGCTTAATAAAAGGATAAGTGTCTGTGAGTTTGTCTGGTTGCTACATCTCCATCATTCCAATAGAGGGCTCATCACAAACAACACTGTTTTTCACGAATCCCATTCCAAATGACATATAACACTATTGCATGGTGCACTGCACACATTAACGCTGAGGTCTACTCTGATTATTTAGATATCAAGAAGTCTTAGATAGGAAACACAGCTAATATACAAATATTTATGTAAAATTTGCACTTTTTCCTCTAATTATGAATTATTGCAAAGCCTAAATAAAAAATGTGAGCTTTTGCATAACAGCCTACACTTAAAGTGAAAATATGTTTTCAGAAAGGTTTGTAAATTTATTAAAAATCAGAATCTGAAATCTCTCATTCATATTAGTATTTAGAACCATATTTCATTATTTTGTAGAAGCCCCATTGGCATCAATTCCAACTTAGAGTCTTCTTGGGTAAGTGTCTACAAGCTTTGCACACCTGAATTTGGGCATTATATCCCATTCTTTCTGGCATATTCTCTCAAGCTCTTTTAGGCTCGATGGGAAGTGTCTGTAAGCTGTCATCTTCAGGTCTCTCCACTTATGTTCTATGGGGTTTAAGTCTGGGCTTTGGCTGGGCCACACAAGGACAGTCAGACACTTGTCCCACAGCCACTCTAGCGTTGTCTTGGCTTTATGTTTTGGGTCATTGTCATTGAGACATGCGGATTCGCTCCATGCTCCCTCTTCACATTTGGGATCACCATCGACAGTTATGACCGAATGAGCTGACAGATGGGAACAGATCACACACAGAGAAAGGGGATGGTGTAATAAGTGTTTTGTGCTTTTATTAAAAAGAGTCAAAACAAAACCAAAAACCTTGCCCACAGTGCAGTGCTTCAAAAACATCCATAAATAAATAATCCATAAAAACAAGTGAATAGTGAGGGATAAAACCACAACAAATAAATCCATTAAAAGCAGAGGTTACAAATGCAGTCACTGGCTCCCTCAGATCCCAGCCCACCTCATTCTTCGTCTCCACGGCTCACCCATGATTCGCGCAGCTGTCAGAGACTCAGCAGCCATGAACTTCATACCCTCACCCCCGAATTGGCTGCCTCCTAAAAGCGTAGCCAGACCATCCGGGGTCAGTACTCCTCCCATCATTCTTCACGTACCTGCAGTCATCCCTCGGATCCCTGGGGAGGTCATCCTCCATACTTGCCAAACTAAATGCCATTGTTCAGTGGGGTGTACCAGCCCCTAGAATACCACAACCTATACTCCTTCGCATGGACCCTATTCGTGCGGCCTTTCCCCTCTTGGTGGCCAGATCGTCCTCACCAAGATTGCTCTTCTGCCACCTTTTAACCTCAGTTCCTTTTTCTCATTCCTTTCCATCTCCCACTTTTTCCCAACTCCTCATAATCAGGCTTCTCCTTTTATATGTGGGGACATGGCACAGGTGTGGCGATTAGCAGCTCTAAGAGCACTTAAGTGAGGAAACCCCCACGCCGCATCACACCCGGGAACTACTCCAGTCACACTACCACACCTCTTCCTTAAGTCGCAAGTGCGGCGATTATTCATTTTATAAAGGCAATGAGCCACAGACTTCACTTTACCAGTCGTACTAAAAGGTGAACCATTGTCCCATTCTGATGTTGTGTGCACTCTGTAGTATTTTTTCAAGGATCTCTCTGTATTTGGCTGAATTTATCCTTCCCTCAATTCTGACCAATCTCCTTGTCTCTACTACTGAGAAAAAACCCCTTAGCATGGTACTGCCACCACCATACTACACCACAGGGATAGAATTAAGCGGGTGATGAGCAGTACCTGTTCTTTGCCAGAGTACTGAGTTCTGCCCAAAGAGTTCAAGTTTTGTGTCATCAGACAAGATAATTTTTTTCCTCATTCTCTCTGAGTTCTTTAAACTGTCATATGCCATTTACTGAAGAATGACGTCCATCTAGCTATGCTGAAACTGATTGACAGAGTGCTGCTGAGTCCTCCCACATCTAAAATTCTGTTAGAATAAACCTTGTGCTCTTGCTCACCTTCCTGACCAAGGCCCTTCTTGCCAGGTTACTCAGTTTGGTCAGCAACCAAATTGAGGAAGAGTCCTGATAATGATTCCAAACTTCTTCATTTCACAATTTCTGAGGTGGCTATGCTCCTGGGAACACTCAAAGCTTTAGAAATTTCTTTACAGCATTAGCCTCCACACAATTTGTGGTTGCTGAGGCCTACAGAGTGTTTCTTGGTCTTCATGGCTTGGTTTTTGTCCTGACATTCTGTATGAATTGCGGGACCCTTATATACACAGATGTGTGCCTTTCTAAATGATGTCAAGTCAATTCAGAGGGCCACAGGAGGCCTCCAGTCAAGTTCTAGATACATGTCAAGAAAAATTAAATCAAACAAAATGCACCTTAGCTCAATTTGGAGTGCCACAGCAAGGGGTCTGAGCACTTTTACAAATGAGAGATTCTTATTTTTGATTTTTGGGTAAAAATGGCAAATTTATTCATTTAAAATTAAATCTACAGCATAATAATGAAGCAAAGGGGTCCAAATACTTTCTGAATCTACTGTATATGCAGAATAGTTAACCTTTTCAGACTAATAGCTATACAAATTTAGTTGTAAAACACACCTGTGTTCATATATCATATATACTCGCGTTTAAGTTCTCCTGCGGATAAGTCGGGCTTCATTACTGTATAACGTCTGGTATTTTATAATGTCGGTCGTATAAGTCGAATGCAGAAAACTCACACTATTGGTCCAGGAGATTATGATATGCTAACGCCCACCTGAGAGAGTAACCACAGAGCACACTGCCTTTTTTTTCTATGTGTTGTGCCTACGTGACCACACGGTAATACCCAAACTATTCCAAAGCGACGTTTGCACTGATTTGTGTTTTTTTGTATCTCACACCCTCATACACCTTTATCGTAACAGCATCCCTTATCTATGATGGAGCGTTCAATCAGAAGAAAATATGAAGCTAGTTTTAAATTAAAAGTTGTTTAAGTGGTGAAAGAAATTGGTAACTGCGCTGCTGCAACAAAATTCGATGTGTCTGAGAAACTGATGCGAGATTGGAGGAAGCAAGAAGATGTAAAAAAAAAATTAAGTGTTGCATTTTTGAACGGGCGTACAAGTCGGGGTCTGATTTTATGATCGATTTTTCAGGTTTCAAGACCCGACGAGTATATACGGTAACTTAACATTGGATGTATGTACTGTAAGATTTTGTTCTTCTGTTGTACAACCAGCCACATGATTTTCTGTTTGATTGAAAAAAGAGAGTGCATAATCAGTATAGAACACTGGCAATGTTTCATAGTACAAAATGATTATAAACTGATTCAGAACTCAATAAATAGGAAATTAAGGGGCTTTCAAACTGTTGGAGCATATACTGAGGCAAAATGGTGTTGAACATTAAAATGTCTGAAAGCAAAACAATGAGGTTGTGCATACTTGTCTTTTTCTGTATTCAAAGACCCGCTTTCTAAAAATGTGCACCTCTGTTCTGTAAGACAGTGAAGATGAAAGACCCTTTTCAATTTTTTTTATGTGGGCACTATGTGTGATGAAAGCTGATGAAAATAAAAATTTGATTGATTACTAACTATATGCTCATACCTTTCTTCACTTGTCATTTTAGGAGGCTAAAATTTTCTTCAGTCTTTGCTGACTAATAACCAAACAGAACACACTTTATTCATCTTTATTTAAAAACAAAGATATTTAATTGTTTTACCAGATTAAAATGCTAGACAGCTTCTAAAGAACAAATTAGGTATCTGATTTCATTTGCAAACTTCATTTCCAGAACAGATTAGTATTATCCTTGCATGATAAGATGTGTTTTAATATTAAAAAGTCCACAGTTTCTAAAACCTGTACAGCTTTGATGAACAGTGCAATAACAACACTGCAGTATGCAATTAAAAACACACATATTCCTTCAGTGTTAAAGTACTTGATTGCTTAATCCAATAAATCCTGCTTAAACATTTTATTATTTTTAATTACTTGAAAATGTCAATGCCAGTAAATTCACAGTGTTCATTAAAACATGTTGTTCAAAACTGTCATAGTAAAGCTTTTAAAGAGATGGATAAAGCTAAATATTCTCAGAACAAAGACAAGCTTTGAGGATAAATGCGGTACTCTTGGTTGTATATTTGCCTAATAAAATACAACAATGTGATTGTCTATGTGTGTTTTTGCAAATGGCTTTACCCAAAAGACCTTATCAGATGAGAATATACTTGAGTGGGTAACATATAATTTTATTGCAGTAATAGCGGGCTGGCAGGCAAGGACTGAAGTGGCCAAAGAGTAGTGCCTTAGCACAACAGCCAATATGCTGTATATATTTTATATATATAGTGGTTGATGGCCAGGGCCCTTGCCTGGATGGAACACCTCCATGCTGGAAGGACCATGGGAGGAAGCGTGGCCAGAGCATTACCTCCCCTGGAGCACTAGGTGGCAGCCCCCCTGAGTTGCAGCAGTGCCTTGGACTTCTGCAGGGCTCCATGGGAATTGGAGTTGGATGCAGCCCTGTTGGAATCCATGGGCGCAGCCAAGGGGTGCTACAGCTGCTGCTGAGCCTGGGAGTACAGCTCTTCTGCCACACCCGGAAGTGGAACAACAAGCACGTGGAGCACTTCTGGGTGCTTTATAAAAGGGGCCAGCTGACAGTATTTGGGGAGCCAGAGTCGGGAGGAGGTGTACAAAGTTTGCCCGGAGGAGTGGAGGGGAGAAAAGAGAGAGAAGAAGAGAGTATTGTGCTGTGCTGTGTGTGTGAACTGTGGTGTGCTTGTGGGAAACGGGGAAAGGTATTTCCCATGAGGGAGAAAGAAGAAAAAATAAAAGTGTGTGCTTACACTTCTGCTTCTGGGTGTATCTGTGCTGGGTTTGGGGGGCAGTGTGCCCGTCTGGTCGTCCACTTTATATATACATATATATCTTCTTCTTCTTTCGGCTACTCTCATTAGGGGTTGCCACAGTGGATCATCTTTTTACATATCTTCCTGTCTTCTGAATCTTTCCCTGTCACACCCATCACCTGCACGTCTTCTCTCACCACATCCTTAAGCCTTCTCTTAGGCCTTCCTCTTTTCCTCTTGCCTGGCAGCTCTATTCTTAGCTTCCTTTTCCCAATATACCCAGGATCTCTTCCAGCATCAATATATATATATATATTTCATCCCGGCCAGTACCCCCAGGCCGCCAGGTGGAGCCCTTCCTGCAGCATGGAGGTGCCCCGAATGCCAGCAGGGAATACTGGACAATGTAGTTTTTATTCTCAGCCCTGTTGGATACCTTGGGGCCCGCTAGAGGACGCTGCAGGGAGGCACAGAGACTATTTGCCTTACGCCCAGGAAGTACATCAGGGTCACGTGGACAAAGGGAACGATGTGCTTTCTGGGTGAAGAAAAGAAGGATTTTTATCTGACCTGGAAGTGTTCCAGGTCACATGGACAGAGAGGGTGAAACGCTTCCGGGTCAAGGACTATAAAAAGGACAATGAAACACCAGAGTGTGGAGCTGAGCTGGGTGGAAGGGTGGCAACGTGTCTGGGAGTGGAGGATTGTTTATTGATTATAGTTATTGTTTATGTATATTGTGGAGTGTAGGTGCTTTGTGCACTTTATTATTGTCCAAATAAATAATTATTGGACTTTTACCTGGTGTCTGAAGAGTGGTCAGAGGGTTCAAGGGGTCGAGAGGACCTCAAACTGTCACAATATATATATATATATATATATATATATATATATATATATATATATATATATATATATATATATATATATATATATATATATATATATATATTATATATATATATATATATATATATATTATATATATACATATATACATATTGTCAACCGTATGTGTCTGAGGGTTCCCTTTCTGAGCTCATTAGAGTCGGTCTCTAACATTATAGCCTATTTCTACCTCCATAGCTCACTCCCCTTTCCAGGCCAGGTCCTATAAAGCTGGACATCCCTGGATGGAGGCATCTCACTTTGGTTCGAGTCACACTGGAAAACAGAGTTCCTCAACGTCTGACCAGTTCAACTGAGCTGTATGTCCGAAACAAGAAAAGGCTATTGCCTATATTTCTGTTATTTGGCACAATCATGCATTTGTTTTTGTTTTAATTTATTTGTTGAATTAAACAGGATGGCATAGCTACTGTCCCAACATTTCTTTTGGACCTGATTCTTACTACCATTTGACCACTATATATACAGTATATATATATATATATATATATATATATATATATATATATATATATATATATATATATATACATAACATACAGGCAGAGACGCCTGTGATCATGCAAGCTGGTGACCCTCAGAGACTTTGTGTCTGCCAGGTCTCTTCCTATTAGAGTTTTTTTCCAGTTTCCAACTGTGTTTGGATTGTGTAGGACACCATACTCACTGACACTTTGATTTTTATTTTTTTGCAATTTCTGTAAATGAAAGGCCTACACTTCTAATGGTAATAATGCCCTGTCTCATTTCATTTGTTAATTGCCGTTTTCCTGCCATTATCACTGGAGTAATCTCCAAGTAGTACCTTAGAGGTTGTACTACACCTTAGAGGGTAATTACGTTGTATTTGTTACAATGACAATAAACATATTCTGATTTTCTAACACAGTCTTAATTTACTTTAATTGCTGCAGAACATCTGTAGGTTGTAACCTATTAGTTGTTCCCTGATGAAGGCCCATTTGTAATATTCTGATATTTCATTTTTTTCAGTGTTTGCTAACCTAAACTTTATATTTAAACATTTGGCAGTTTACTGCTTACCCTTTCACTATTTTAGGTCATTCATTGCATTTCAACTGACTAAATTTGAAGAAAATCTGGAAAAGCTGAAGTGCTCTAAAATGTTTGGCCAGTGGTATATAGCGAAGTGCCAATCTCATTTCCTCAGGTTGGCACTGCAACAAGAAAACATACTGTACTTTTAAAATCAATTTTGCCTGTCCCGCTGCACCTACACTAATCCCGGCACAAGTCTCATCTCTCACATTAATACAGATCTTGATAGGTGTCTTTGTCTCTAATCGTGGAACTCTTTCCCATAGTTTTTGTCTTTCATATCAATACTTAGGATTGTTGTAGTCTGTTGGTACTGCAGCAAGAGAACTGTTTTGAAG
Source organism: Erpetoichthys calabaricus (assembly GCF_900747795.2). Taxonomy (NCBI): domain Eukaryota; kingdom Metazoa; phylum Chordata; class Cladistia; order Polypteriformes; family Polypteridae; genus Erpetoichthys; species Erpetoichthys calabaricus. The sequence continues at coordinate 34,288,553 of NC_041400.2, read as the reverse complement.
ATAATTTCTTTGTGTTATACTGAATGAGCCAGTTTATCTGAGGAGATTTCATTATGCAGGATAATTTTGGAGTAATCTTATACCTCTTAGGTTTTCTAGAAGCTTAAAAGTTCCAGTTCTGGTTCTGAAATAAAAGTCATTTGAATTTTACTTGGGTATCACTGTGCTGCACAGTGCAATAATGTATACTGTATACAGTGCTATAAAAAGTATTTAACCCATGGAAGTTTTCAAATTTTATTGTTATTGAATCACAATGGGTTTAAATAGGCTTCTTGGACACTGATCAACAGAAAGAGACTATTTAATGTAAAAGTGAAAACAGATTTCTTTGAAATGGCCTAAATTTATTACATATATAAAACACAACTTAAATGATTGTGTAAATATTTACCCTCTTTAGTATGACATAACTAAATCATAACTGGGCAGGCAATTGGTGCCAGAAATGAGATAAATAGATGCAGTAAATGGACCCCACCTGTCTGGGGTTTCACTTGTTTGTAGTCTAAATACTGCTGGATATGGACAGTCAGTATGGTGGCCTAACCTACACAATGTAGTCAAAAGAACTCTCCAAGCAACTCCATACAAAGATGACTGAAAGTTACAAGTCAGGGAATGAAGACAAGAAAATATTCAAGTCAATGACTATCTCCTGAAGTTCAAGACATGGAAAAAGTATGGCACAGTGATTCCGTGATTGTACAAGAAGACAACCAGTAAGGGAGACCACCAAGAGACCTATGATAACCCTGAAGCAGTTGCAACCTAGTGGTTAGACTGGAGATACTGCTCTTACAGCAACCATTGTTAGGTGCTTCAACAGTCGCAGCTTTATGTGAGATTGGCAAAAAGGAATCCACTATTAAAAAAAACACACTGAGCATTTGCCAGAAGGCACATGAGAGATTCTGAAGTCAGACGAAGGTTCAATGATCTAATGAGAACAGAACTGAGCTTTTTGGCCATCAGATTAAACACCTCCTTCCTATAGGAATATCTGTTGCAGTCTACAAGACACCTACGCCTTGCGAGAAGTTTTGTTTTCAAGCAATACAATAGCCTCAGCTTAAAACTCTATAGAGCATGGGGCATCATTTTAATAAAGGAATACTAGGTCCAAATTATTTAGCTTTAACATTAGCATTCCTGAAGCCTACAAGAAAACTCGTAATCCCAACCCACCTTAAATCTCTTTGTACCTCTCCAATAGTGTGTTTTGTTTTGTAAATGCGTCGATTAGCACAAGCAGCAAGCAGCCTGCTGTTCCATCCTCACCCCTGAAGGAGCTCAACTTGGGCAAAAAGTTCTCCCTGATCAAGCCAAGGATCCTTATCTGCGTGTGAGGTGCCTGGAGTTGTATTGGGTAAATAATACAGTATATCGTTATTTGGAATACATGCATTTCATCTGTGTTCCATGTGTATAAAGATCTGGGTAAGTGCAGGATGAAAGGAAATGCAAGGCAAGAAATGCTGAAGACATACCTAAAGCAGAAACGTTTTCCATGTTATACTATTAATGACGGGAAGTGTATAATGTGTGAGGACTTTAGTCCAAATATCAAATACATGTGCACTTTTATTCAAGAATATAACCAAAGTAAAATAAAAAAGCATTTGATTTACATGTGGCTGTCAATGAATTAAAAACTAAAGCTCAAATGTCAATCGACAGGGAGTTTATATGTGTTCTTGAATAGTGCAATGGTAAGAACCACTGCCTTCTAACCCGAAGGTCCTGGGCCTGAGACCGGGCGCTCCGTATTTTGAGCAGTGAACTGCTGTTATTATTATTATTTCTACAATATAATAAAAACATACATTTGATTTGAATCTGTAACACCCGGTGTAAATTTTGGCTACTTGTAAAAGTTAGTGCTTGGTTTTTTTTTTTAGTTTTATTCTTTCAGTGACGTTCAAGTGGTACAACGAACTTGCTTCTCCCTATTTGAGTTGATGGCATTTATCTCCATTCTTTACATAAGAGCAGTGCTGTGGCTGATGCCTGCTCAGAACTATTTGTTGTACCGGCAATCAAAGATACGATGTCCCGTGACCGCTATCAGACTGGACAAAGGCAGGACCATAACAACAGACAGCTTCTTCACAGCGCTTTCGCCGGCTAATAGACTGTTGCATTGCAATGCAACTCTGCTTGGCACCATAAGTAAAATGGGACTTCCATCTGCAGCTAAAGTCACTTCATTACGCCAGCAATTCGCCACGCTAGTGTTTAGATCTGACAGCGCCATGCTGACAGTATATGCACCCAAACAAAACTGCTATAGTGTAAAACCTTCTGACCTGAGTCTTTATATGTTTTTCATGAGTTTAGATACATTTTGTCTTATGACTTTTAATTTTTTCCAACTGTTCCTTGGCCTCTAAAAATGTATTTGAGTATTGTTGCCAGGGATTCTGAAGAAATTTATCTAGTGGTTGCATTCTTTTTTGTTTTGTTGGGTTTTTAACGTTGTTAAATTCAATTCACATTCTCCCGTAGCAATGCCTTGTTTTACATATGGACACCACCACCAAAACTCCATTCCTGGTATCCGGATCCTGGAGGTCACTATTGCAGAGTTTTAAAAGCTGCCACCAAGATTACGTTCACTAAAGAAAAGAAAATCTTTGTGTTATTTCATAGTTTTGAATTTACTGCTTTATGGCTATTTTTTTCTTCCTTCTGATCTTGTTATTCTCGACTGTAGTTACATGTATTATTTTACTGCACTGCTCTTTACCTACAATTCTGGCTGCATATCTTGAGCTTTATTTGTTTAATTATAGTCTCCTTGACTACAACCCTTGTATGAATTATAACATCCTAAAATAGTTTCTCTTAACTTTCTCAAACATTTTCATACCAACTTGTCTTAACAGAGCACATTCTAAAATTTCCCCTATAAAATGCAGCTAAAGTTAGAAAATATGGGTTTTATTTATGCAGCAGTGCATTAGCTGATCCTACCCTAATTTCCACAAATATTTTAGCATTTATGAATATGATTGTGAGTGCATATATTATAACCATATCTCACATAAGCTCCCTCTATGCACAAACATTTATATTTCTGCTGTGCATTAATGCATTTCCACTTTTCAATTTTTCACTAAGGACTTCAATGCATCATTGCAGATTTGGGAGCCCAAAACACCAGAAGTGTGGTGAAAGGTAGGAATATTTATTTTGCCCCCAATGCTGCACAAGGCAAATAAAGAAAATGTCAGTACAATTTATAAAATAAACAATTACACAATTTTCACCATGAAAGATGAATTTTCCAAAAGTGGAAATGGGAAATCACCAGTCTAAATATAAAAGTGATTAAACATACAAGGTCCCTAAATATTAAAAATATGACTTGCAATGAAAGCCTGTGCAACTTGTGACATATATGATATAGTGATGAACTATGAATAATATTTGCTGCTTGTTTCCTACGTCTTATGCATGTATTGATTAGACATATAATGCAATAGTAAAAAAATGTATACATTAGGAAAACACAGGAAATGTTCAGTGTAATTGTACTTTGTCTACCAAGTACTCTGCTGTAAGATTGACTGAGCTGCTTGGCTTGCTGCATGACTGGCCAGAACCAGTAAGGAGAGGTGTTTGAGGACAGCTTGGGTCGAGCGTGTATTTTAACTGGCGACTACTTGTGGTTTACTTTCAAGTAAAGATCTTCCATTTAAAATCTTAAACTCTTTGGACTGACTTCCACCACAGTCGTTACGATAAGTTTCAGTTTCAGTTTCTGTCTTACTTTTATTACTTTTATTATTTGTTACAAATGTTTAAGATGTCATTGTGTTAGTATCCTCAAGTTATCCTCCCTTGTCTTTATTTGCAAAAAAAATTAAAAAATTCACAACCGGCTTCTCAAAAGTACCTTTAAATAATTGATAAAAATTAAGCAATCTAATTTGAGCATCCAAGGTGTTTCATGATTATATCAACATAATGTTTTATTTGACTAATAAACAAGTTGTTCTATACAATCCAAAAAATGCTTTATTCAAATATACTGCTTTATATTCTTCAGATATGTACACAATAGCATGTCCTTGATTTTGCCAATAACATCATAATGGGTTTCAACAATCATTTCATTGCTGTAAGTCAATGGCCTGTAAAGGCAATGGTTGAGTTTGTAAGCTTTGGAAACCTGCATGAGACCTCATCACCAGAAACTAAAAGCAATATCTCTCACAACGGGAAAACAACAAAAGAAAATGAGTGCTCTTCTTTCTTTTGGGAGTCAGTCTAAATACAAAAATTCTGTAAATTGAATAAAAATGATAGCATATTAGATATGATCTTTCTTTTTTATTCTAAATTGACCAATAAGATCTGTCCTTCTTCAGTTTTCTGAGAGTGGCATAACTTCTCTTCTTAATGAATTCCAATTGTTTTGTGATAAAGGTTGTAAATGCCTTGGTAAAAGCACTATAAATGTAAAAGCTGCTTTTAGGCCATTCTATCACTAATTCTACTATCTCCAGCATGAATAATACCTTTTTATTTATATACAGGATGTTGGGACTAATACTGTGAATTAATATTGAAGGAATCGTTACAAGTTTCAAGTGATTTTTATAGTACCCTGTATTATTTGACTTATATTATACTGCACTCTTATTTCTTGATTCCTATATCCCCTTGGTCTTACAGGAACAGACGTGATTCTCAGACAAAGATGCATATCTAAGGACAACCCATTTTAAAGGGTGTAGTCAGTAGTTGTGAACCCTGCACTGCAAAGGCAACACCCATGGGGCTTCTTCCAAAAACACCTGCTCCTAATTCCTCCAGTCCGTGCATTTTAAACTGCAGCCATAGTATCGGGGAGAGGGGAAAAGATTTCGAAACAAAAGACTTGATGCTGAGAGAAAATAAAACGCTAACATTGCTGTTATCCATTCAGTAGCACTAGGTAACTAATGCATAATAATGAATTTGTACATTGTAATGAGTGCTGTGATGGTGGAGACAGACACACACACGTAGACCACCACAGCTTCTAGGCTCCAAATGTTTGAGATGTGCCTCTGTCTGCTACAAAATCTGTCTGTCATTTTATCTACTGACATAAAAACAACAAATTGTGTTTAAATAAACATTGTGGTCTATTGACATACAACATGTCAATAGTTCGAGTTGAGCGAATACTGGCATGATTGGTCGCCGCTGCTCTCTGGTAACTTTTTAACTTTTTTCTTTTTTAACTTTTTTACTATTAACTTACAATCTAATGGACTAAGCAGCTGTTTTCATTTTCATTTCAGGCAGGTTTATTCGTTGAGTTTTATTTTTCAATCATTTAAAGCTAGACTGATTTCTAGCTTGACTGCTGATTTGGCTGTCTATTTTTCGGCCTATCCCTGCCTTGAGACTTACCTAGCTTTGTTCTCCAGACATCAGAGTTGTCTGCTGTTTCGCTTAAGCTGTGGACTGGTAGGATATTTACTTGGTTTGTGTTTGTTTGGTCCCTCCCGTCGCTCGCTATCCAACCCGCGATGGGCCTGCTTCAGTACTCAACTGTCGAGCTACTCCGACTCCGCTTTCACCTGTATGAGCCTCCGCTGACTGGCCTATATCTCCACCCAGACATCATATTCCTCCCCCGTCGGAGATACATCCACCATGGGTCCCACCAGAGTATCCAAGCTGACAGTTCGAAAATAATAAACTCCATCTGGTCCAGTTCTCGACGTCCTCCACGTAATTTAGGCAGAGTTGCTGACCACAGTGTGCTAGCCAGCCTAGCCCAGTCAGCTAACGCCGTTGTTAAATGCGATAACGCCGTTGTTAACTTTGGTCTGCTGAACATCCACTCACTCACGAGCAAGGAGCCTCTCATCTACGATCTCCTCACTGATCGTAAGTTTGACTTTCTCTGTCTAACCGAGACATGGCAACAACCTCATGCTTTTTCCCAACTTAACGAATTCACTCCCCCGGGTTTTGTTTACATCTCTCAACCCCGTGGCTCTACCCAAGGTGGAGGTCTCGCGTTAATGTATCGTGAGAAATGGACAGTCTTGCCATTGTCTGTTCCTGCCCTCAGTTCTTTTGAATCTCTTATATGTCAATTAAATGGACCTATTCCTACTATTATTGCAACTGTTTACCGACCCCCTTAACCAAATAATGACTTTCTGAACAACTTTGAAGTTTTCCTTACACACTTACCGACTGTTTCATCAAATATAATACTTCTGGGGGATTTCAATATACATATGGATAATATCAATGTCCCTATTACTAGAGACTTTACATCCTGCCTTGAGAGTTTTGGATTCCAGCAGCATACTGATGTTCCCACTCATTCCAAAGGATCATATCTTGGACTTGATTTGCTCTTCTGGAGTTACCTCGCTTGATTGTACTGCGGATGAACTCCCCATAACTGATCACTTTCTTATTTCATTCAATGTTAAACTTGCACTTTCCAACACTAAGCTTTCCCGTCTCATGTCTTTCCCTAATATTAAGAATATTAACTTAGACTCTCTTTCCTCTAGTATTGATTCCCTTATGGACATTCATAATTTATCCACTCCTGAAGAACTGGTCTCACACTATAACACTCGACTTAATGGTATTCTTAACACAGTCGCTCCATTAAAAACTAGATCTGTTTCTTTCTCCTTTTCTGCCCTCTGGTTCATGCCTGAACGTCGGCTTTTGAAAGCCAAAGGCCTGCAATTTGAACGGTTATATAAAAAACTGGACTCTTTGTTCACAAAGAGATGTACAAAAACCATATACTTTATTATAAGGACTGTATTGCCCAAACTAAATCTAGCTATAATACCCTCCAATGAAGGAAACAACAAGTCATTGTTTTCACTACTTAACAATATCACACAACCCCCGGATTCTTAACCTTCTCACCTTTACTCAACTGATTTTTGCAATTCCCTTATGTCCCTTTTTAATGAACAAATCCAGAAGATTCATCAGTCTCTCAGTACAGATTCCTCCAGTACTTCATTTGAATTTCACCCACCAACTCACTCATTTTCCTCTTTTTAGCTTCCTACCTTCTCAGAAATCTCAGATCTTGTCTGTAAGTCTAAGTCATCCACCTGTCAACTGGAACCCCTCCCTACAGTTCTAGTCAAAGCCTGCCTCCCCTCTCTGGTCCCCCTTAACTCTGCTATAATCCACTCTTCTCTCACTACTGGTACTGTTCCTTCATCTTTTAAAACTGCTGCAATAACCCCAATACTGAAAAAACCTGGTGCCAATCCGACTAATTTCAGTAATTTTTGTACTATTTCTAATCTACCCTTCATTTCCAAAATTCTTGAAAAAATAGTGGCTATTCAACTTCATTCTCATTTATCCCAAAATAATCTGTATGAACAGTTCCAGTCTGGTTTTTGTCCCCTCCACAGTACAGAAACGGCACTTATAAAAATTACTAATGACCTCCTTATGGCAGCTGATTCTGGTTTAATTACTATTCTCATCCTCCTTGATCTGAGTGCAGCCTTTGACACTATTTGTCACATTACTCTTCTGAATAGATTATCTTTGATTGGCATTACCCACACTCCACTAGATTGGTTCAGATCCTACCTCTCTGGCCACACTCAATTTGTTCAACTTAAAACCTTCACATCCCAACCCACCGGTGTTATTTCAGGTGTGCCCCAGGCCTCTGTCCTGGGGCCCCTCCTTTTCATTATTTACCTCCTTCCCCTTGGCAATATCTTTCGTAAATATAACATTAGCTTCCACTGTTATGCTGATGACACCCAGCTCTATCTCAGTAGCATACCTACTGCTTGCTTTCCACCCTCCTCACTTACTGATTGCATAGCAAAAATCAAATCCTGGTTTTCTTCAGATTTTCTTAAATTAAATAGTGACACAACTGAGTTTCTCCTCATTGGTACAAAATCAACATTATCCAAAACTGATCATTTTTCATTTGTTATTGATAATTCCTGTCCACTTCCCTACAGGTTAAAAGTCTGGGTGTCATCCTTGACAGTACTTTATCCTTTCAGTCCCACATCAATAACATCTCCCGGTCTGCATATTTCCACTTGTGTAACATCAATCGTATTCACCCCTCCCTCACTCCCAACACCACTGCTATCCTTTTTCATAGTCTTGTCACTTCTCGTCTGGATTATTGCAATTCCCTTTTCTTTGGTCTTTCTCGTAAATCTCTTTATAAGCTTCAACTGGTCCAAAATTCAACTGCCCGCATCATTACTAGAACCCCCTCTGTTCACTCCCGTTTTGCAGCAGCTTCATTGGCTTCCAGTTCAGTTCCGAATTCAATTCAAAATTATCCTACTAACTTTTAAGGCTATCCACAACCTTGCCCCTCAATATTTGTCTGACCTCCTCCATGTTGCCATTCCTTCCCGTACCCTTAAATCCTCTTCCTCCATCCACTTGACTGTCCCCTTCGTCCATCTTACCACTATGAATGCTCTGCTCCCCAGCTTTGGAACTCACTACCACCTGAGCTTAGAAATATTGAATCATATTCACTTGTCAAATCTAAATTTAAAACTCATTTGTTTAAGACTTCTTTTTCTCTTTTGGTTACAATTGCTCTGTCTGGATTTAACTTTTGTATTTTACTTTTGTTTAAAATCTGTGTTTTGTCTATTGTTCAGTGCTCTTGAGTGTTTAGAAAGGCGCCTACAAATAAATACAATGTATTATTATTATGTTACAATGCTGCAGCTATTTTGTCATGGCGTGTTTGCATTTCCAATTAGACATCAATGTTGAATTTCTTTAGTTATTCATTTAGATGTGCAGTCAGAAAGTGGATACTTTGCAGACTTCTCCCTGATTTTCCTTGTGTCTTTAGGCAGATTTGTTGATTCAGGTGTTTTGAGCACGAACTCTGTTTCTCCTGGGATCTTTGTTATCAGCTCTCTTAACAGCAGTCCTTTTTGTGTTTTACAATTATTAATCTTTTTAATTTAATTAATTACTAATTTAAGATTTAGCCTTTTACTTGTTATAAACTTTTGAAAGAATTTTAAAGCTAAAGCCTGATCCTGTTGTTAATGCAGACCCGAGCATTGGCTCGTCTCAACTGCCTTTTGGACAAACTGCAAACTTGAAAGATGTCACAGGATGGGCGTAAAGGATATGATGGCTACCTGCTTCTATAACTATGAGGAGTGTAAAGTGTGATATGACAAATATTCCTGTATTCGCCTGGTAGCACTGCAAACACTGCCACCTAAGGAGTTCTTTTACACCCTATGGAGGAGCTGATCATTCAAAAATGGAAAGGTTGAAAGGGAGAAGACCCAGGGCAATGATAAAATTTAAAAGCTCATTAGAGGATGGGAGAAGAAAAGATCTGGAGCAAGGATAAAAGTAAAGGGGAAAGGATTCAGACCAGGCTGGACTCAATTTATTGAGAAATGTTAAATTCATTTTATATAGGCTGTATGAACTATTATGCATTATATATAATGTGACATTTTGGGTACCGTGGAGAACTGGCTTAAACCTCTTATTGCATATGCTGTTTTAATACTGAACGGGTTTCATCAGACTGAATAGAAAAAGCAGGAGAGGGAATGGAGATTTATGCGAATGTGCAATGATGATAAAGGAATCACAGTACAAATAAACTAAATGTGTGATCCTGATATTGAAATGTGTCTATGTTACTGTCCAGAAAAATAAGTTACATCACCCTGCCTGCCTCAGCAACAGAAATAATTCATTTAGTTACCAATATCTTATTGATGAATCATTCTGAATGCTGTTTATTTCAAACAAGGAAGTATGCATCTATCAGCAAGTTCGATTCTGGACACTAGAAGCAGAACCTGTACCTGGATTTAATGACTTTAAATATAAACTTGTAATAAAACCTGTACAGATCTGACTTCATCTACTCCTGCCTACAACCCAGTTATCGACAGTAACAGCACTGTCTTATCTAAGCTATTACTGCAGTTCTTATGGGTACTGGGGTGGGATTGTAGTTTGTGTATATATATATATATATATATATATATATATATATATATATATATGTTATTACAGACCAGGGGGAAGGTGGTCTATACCTATGAATCTACCTATGGCAGGCCATAAGGGAAGGATTTGGATGGTCAGGCATCCCAGCTGTGTTGGTTTGGATATATTTTCGTACATTTTCTGGCCATTAAGAAATAATGGAAGGACAGGGAAAGGCCATCTTTTGGGGTCATGTAGTTCCCACGTACGCCAGGTGGTAGCATCCTTCAGACAGAGCTCCTATTTGTATATCCACAGGGCACCTTTAAAATTATAATTCTGATGGACAGTCCTGTAGATGCTGCCAGAGAGAGCTGTGGGGAGACCACTCACACACTTTAAGGAGGTTCTGCTTGACTTGAAAGTGCTTCCAGGGTGTGATTGTTTGGCACTGGAAGTACTCCTGAGTCTGGAGTAAAAGAAGACACTTGACTGCATCCAGGTGAGTTGGAATCAGGAGGTAGAGGACAAGGCTGACCTGGAGGACAATCACTATTGGAATTGTGTTTCTAAAGACTTGTTTTGGAGAAAACCTGCAAAAGGGGTGTAATAAAATTCACTTTATTTGAATCCTTGAGGGTGTATGTGCACTTGTGTTTGGAGTCTGGGGCTCTGGGTCACCCCTATATTGTGACCGGTGTCACCGCTAGTTAGCTGCCCATAGTGGCGGAGACTGTCGCTCATGTGCAGTTCAGTAGTTTCCCTGCTCTGTTCTTCCTCCTACATAGTGCCTCCAGCTGCACACTCCTAACTGTGAGCTGTCCCTCTGTTAAACAGTAAACAATTGGCAAAGAAACACAGCTGCCCTTCGGAAACTTCCTGTTAAACAGTATTTTAGTGAGAAACAAACACACTCTTACCCGTCCCCTTTCTTTCTTCTCCAATAGAATACTACAATGATACTCTCATGTCAATACAACCAATTTAATATACATATGTCTAACAATATACCTTATATACATCCGCTCTTCTAAGAATAGTAGTAGTTCAGTTGTGTGTTAGCAGTTGACAAATAAAGCCTATGTAATGGCACAAATTTACAAATTGTAAAACTGCATAAACATTAAATTGCCAGCAAAATCAGGACTGGTGATCATGCAGAAGAACTCGTATTCCTTCTGCATATTAAGTTAGATACTGGTGATGCTTCAGCAAGTAGATTACCATTCATCTTGCACAGACAACAATTTCCAACAGTTTCAGCATCTGCTATAACTATAAATAAATCTCAGGGCCACAGTTTTGAGCGTGTTTGAATATACCTGTGGCTTGATAGCGTGCAAAGTGAGCTATTGAGGGGAGGTTGGGACACCAGGGTGGCACACCCCCTAGTGTGTGTGTGTGTGTGTGTGTATATATATATATATATATACATATATATGTGTATGTATTTAGTGGACACCAGCGCGGCACCAGCTTACCAACCCAGCACAGACAGACGCAAGTCCAGCAATATACACAGGCTTTATTTCAGTGGGAAGCATTTATCAATTATTTCCCACCTGTACAGTACAGATACAAAAACACATTAATATACAGTAAGCATCACACAGCAATGGCTTCCTCTTCTCTCGGTCTCTGTCTGTTCTTCCACCTCCACTCCTCTTTCTATCAACTCTGGTTCCTGGAACAGTGGCAGCAGGCTTCTTTTATCCTGCGCCCAGGAGTACTTCCAGTGTCCCATTAGCATGGCCCAGAAATAGTTCTGGGTGAGTTGGAAGCCCAACAAAGCAGGGCTCCACAGTTCCTGCAGCACCCATAGAACCCAACAAGGTTGTACAGAACTCCAACTGCCAAGGAGCCCTGTGGGAATCCAAGGGGCTGCCATCTCCGGGGGAGATAATGCCCTCATCCTCCCCCCTGGTCCTTCCTTTATAGTAGTGTCCCAACCAGGTAAGGGCCCTGACCATCTACCACTATATATAAATTTTCTCTCGGAGACAAATGAAGTATCTATCTATCTATCTATCTATCTATCTATCTATCTATCTATCTATCTATCTATCTATCTATCTATCTATCTATCTATCTATCTATCTATCATCACACATGTGCACATGGGAGGCAGTCAAAGGGCTTGAATGAGAGTAATTCCATGCCAGACCAGGGGGTGCAGAAGTGTACTAACCCCTTCTCTTTATCTCCTGCAGACCAGTTACAGGAAATTTCACCTGGCCCCAATGACCCCACTTCTGGTTCTGGGCCCTGATGACCTCACTTCCTGTTCCGGCCCTGATGACATAATTTCCTCTGCCAGACTTTAAAACTGCCATTTTGTCCCACACACATCAGTTCTGTCTTGGACTCAGTTTCTTTGCTTCTTCCAGCAATCAAACTACAATATATGGGGTGGCTTTATCTATCTATCTATCTATCTATCTATCTATCTATCTATCTATCTATCTATCTATCTATCTATCTATCTATCTATCTATCTATCTATCTATCTTATTAGCCAGGAATCCAGAGGTTTGTTTATCATGTCAAACTGTGGGAAGCTAAGGAACAATATCTGTAAAATAAACACAAGAGTTTAGTATGGGAGTTAAACTAAGAAAGTAGTAAGCTTATGTAGCCAAGGGATTTTGTAGAGCCTGCAATGACAGATTAGCAGCTGGCACAGTCAGTCAACCATTTTCTTAACTGATTAATCATAACAGCAGTAAAGTTCAAAGTGATTATGAGTTGTAGATGGAACTAGAAACAAGTGTTGAAAGAGGATAGAGAGATAACAATACTCCCTCCCATTCTTGTACATTTTAAATTCCAAAACACAGTGCCGGGCGGCACGGTGGCGCAGTGGGTAGCGCTGTTGCCTCGCAGTTGGGAGATCTGGGGACCTGGGTTCGATTCCCGGGTCCTTCCTGCGTGGAGTTTGCATGTTCTCCCCGTGTCTGCGTGGGTTTCCTCCGGACGCTCCGGTTTCCTCCCACAGTCCAAAGACATGCAGGTTAGGTGGATTGGCGATTCTAAATTGGCCCTAGTGTGTGCTTGGTGTGTGGGTGTGTTTGTGTGTGTCCTGTGGTGGGTTGGCACCCTGCCCGGGATTGTTTCCTGCCTTGTGCCCTGTGTTGGCTGGGATTGGCTCCAGCAGACCCCCGTGACCCTATGTTCGGATTCAGCGGGTTGGAAAATGGATGGATGGATGGAAAACACAGTGCCAGCCTGGTTATCATGTTTTACACAATATGAAGAAATGCGTATTTAAGTAGCTATAAAAACAGAACATTCCAAAGAGAAGCAGCACTAATTAAAGTTATTCATTTCCACTTATTAGGTGTTCAGTTGGAGTGAATGTTAGCACACCATTTACCTTGGAATTGGGAGCAGAATTTTTAAGTTTTCTGGGTAAGTGCAGCTCTATCCTGAGTGTCTTTACATTTGACTCATTATTAGTCACAACACAGCCAACATGCATGTAATGACATTTCTTGAGATAAAGTGCCATTGTTGCAAAGCATTCGCCTGGTTAAATAAGTCGATTGAATTTACATTGGATTGCCATCAGTTCTAGTGGAATGCTTTAGGAACTTTCACAAAACCCAAAATTCAATTGTCTTACAGATGTCATTGTGTTTCTGTTCTCACAGCTTGCACGAGAAAGGTAATCTATTCTGCAACATAACTAAACTTGGATTGAAACAAGAAATGAAGAAACTGTTGTCATAAAAACATATGGCAACAATTTGTCTTCGGCTTTTATACAACAGATACATTTTGCTTAACTGTGGACTGTGAAATCAGTTACTTTATTGATATTCATCATGATAGTTTAATAGGAAACAAACTATTAAAGTATAAAGGAAAATTTAATGCAGGAATGCAAGGCAATTTCTTTAGGTAATACATTCACACACAATTTTTTCCCCGTCTTTCCAACTTGAATGAAATTCCATTTAGATTTAATTTGGCTTGCTGTTTTCTAAATGTATTCTTCCTACATGAAATAAATAACTTGCTTAGGATGCTGGAAAGGAAAAATTAATCTAAGCACCTTTCCAAGCACTTTATTTTGCAACACAGAGAGTTTAGTGACAGCAAATGTGTAACATTCATTCCCAAAAATATGGGTGTCATCAAATTATTCATATTCCTTCCTCGTGACTGAAAATAGGTGAAATGCAATACACATAAGGGTGACAAGCTATATCCTGGGAAGAAAAAGAAGAAAGCAGGATTTCAAATTTTCTCTTCCATTTAAAATGTTTAATAAACATTACAGAATTGGAGGGGGAGGATAGGGCATGTCATGAAAGGTTTGTCTCTCACTGGCAGCAGAGGAGTTCTTGGATTACATTTTTAACTTTAATTTTTAATAATAAGTATTTGTTTACTGCCTTAGGGTCTCTTCATGTCTAATTGTATTCCCTTAAATGATGTGAAAGAAAAATGAACTGCTTGTAAGTTACTAAGGATTAAAAGCTGACAAAGCTGTTTTGCTATAACGGCAGGTTATTCATATAGGCGTCTGTCGTAAGACAGGGTGCAGTAAGCTGACCCAGGACAACTTCCTCTTTAGGAACACATCTGTTGGACACAGGAAAAATGACCTTTCCTTTCCTTAGGGCCCCATCTGACACATACACAAAACAGAAATGGTTGGTCAATTTGTGCAATATAAGAAGAAATGATTAGGTAAATGATGTTATGCTTTTTGATCAGTAAGGGGAAAGGGGAGGGAGGAAAATATAAAAAAGCCAACCGAAAAAGGGAACTTTGCTCTTCTGCCTTGCAACACATGAATCCATGTACTCGTCTGTGACTGAACAAAGACTGATTTATTGAACTATTCCTGTCTTCTTTGGGGGTTTCTTCCACAATGACCATCCATACACTGATTAAATTAAGTATCAATTTAACACTAGAATCCCTGAAGCTAACGATTTTTTGTTGTTGTCCCTGACCTCCTTAAATTTTCCTGACATACGCCAAGAAGCTTGTAGCTCCTGTGGCAGACGACCAAGAACCTTGCCCCACCGGGACGCCTGGAACAAGGAAGGACCGGGAGAGGGGCAATATATTCCCCTGGATGCAAGAGGGCAGCCCCCCTGGATTCCATCAGGGTCATGGATACAGAGCTGGGAAGCTCATCCCTGTTAGGGGTCCATGCCCACCACCAGGGGGCACCTGGATGGTTCCCAAGCCATGGACTACAGCACTTTCACCACACCAGGAAGTGCTGCTGGAACAGGAACCAGATATTCCCGGATTGCTTCTGGGTGCAAGGGCAGCACTTCCGCCACACCAGGAATTGCTGCCAGAAGATCATCCTGGAGCACATCTGGGTGTGCCATAAAAGGGGCCACCTCACTCCATTCGGGGAGCCGGAGTCAGGTGGAAGAGGACGGAGTTTGCAACGGGAGGAGTAGAGGTGGCAGAAGAAAAGAAATACAAAAGGGACTGTGAGCTATATTGTGGTGTTTTGTGCACTGTACATGTTGTGTGCAATAAACGGGTGTGCTTTAGACATCTGGAGTCCATGTCTGTCTGTGTTGAGGCTGATCTTTCACACTCCTTATCACTGTGCTGTTACCCCGCTTTTGTTTTGCAGGTAGCAGAACACAACCTGCTACAAACTCCCCCGTCACCAAACCCCCACCCCTCATTCAGTCAAATGAAGGCATTGCCCTGCTGCAATCCTCACGGCTGAAGTCTGTGTTGAAGTGTTTAGGATAAAGTTTTTTTATTCAAATTACATCTTTGCTTCACATCACTCAGATTTCCCATTTTTGACATAAAATTGTGTAAATGTGAATGACTTCCACTATTCTTGCTGAGCTGTCCCTACCTGACTACCACTTCTTTAACACTAGAATTACCAGAGCCTACGAAAAAACTCGTAGATCCGGCCCACCTTAAATCGCTTCTTAAAACCGTTCTCACCTCTCTGCCAGCGTCTTTTGTCATCTAAATGTACTGATAAAGACATGCTGCCAGCAGCCGGCTATTCCATCCCCCCACCGACTTAGAACGTAAACGAACTTCTCCCAGCTCATGCCTTGATTGATTATCTGGGAGTGAGTGGAGTTTTAGAATGGAAATAATAAATCGCTATTTGGAACACACGCATTTCATGTGTGTTGCGTTTCTGCAGTAATCTGTGTAAACACATTTTTAAAACAGAAACGTTTTTTATATTCTAGTAACAAATGACAAAATGTAGGCATAAACTATATAATGTATGAAGCCTGAAGTCCAAATATCAAAGAAACACTTTCACAAAAGGTACAAAAAAAAAGCCGCCGCCAAAAAAAGCTGCCTTAGTGTGGGACATTGACATCTATTTACTATGATTGCCGCCGTGGCGCAACAGTATCAGTTGCTGACTGGCAATCAGAAGGTCATGAGTTCGATCCTGCATGACTCCCTTATGAGAAGTGAAGTGTTCTTATTTTTACTATTTTAGAATAAAAAGATACATTTGATTTCAGTCTGTAACAGCCGGTGTAATTTATGATATTTGCAAAGGTTAGCTTTGTTTTTTTTTTTTTTAATTCACTTTTCATTGTCTCAGTCGTGTTCAGGATCCTTCCCTACCCCATGTAAAAGTATAATAAAACAAGTGCACTTTTATTCAAGAATATAACCGAAGAAAAAAGCAAGCAAGTTACAGTAGGTGGTTGATATGACAGCTTGCGTGGTGCAATGCTAAGAACTGCTGATTTCCATTCCGTGCTATATAACTGTTAACTGTTAACATTTGAATCTGATGATTGCATATAGTGCTGTCTTATTCAGTGTGTGCAAGAACATGCAGGTGGCCAGTTGCTTCATGCTACAACGCACATTTTAAAAAAGAAAGAGACAAATATATGTGAAGAAATCATTTTATGACGCGAATAGTACCAATCAGAAAACATCGTCGAAGTAATGCAATATTATTTGAAAACGAATAGCGTCAGGTTGGGTGTGAAGTTATACTGGCGCTGTTTGAGTCACATCAGAAGCTGAATAAGCTGAACAAGCTCCTGTTCTGACTCTAAGTAAAAAGCATGAATTAATTAACAGAAATAACCGCGATCGACATTTTAAACCTAATGATTACAGTGCATACCAATTTATAAATTTTATGTCCGTTTTTTTTCAGTAGTAGGCTGCTCTTTGGGGGGGGGGGGGGGGGGGTGTTAGAGCGTGTGAGCTTATTCAGTGCTGAAAATGGCAAATATAGGAGTGAGTGAGATCGAACCGGGAAATCTTGATCACACTTGGTTTGCGTCTATACTTGCGCTGTTTCTTAGAGTCAGATCGGGGGTGGGGATGCTAGAGCGCGTGAGATTATTTAGTTCTTCTGGATCAACGCATATGTTGATCTTTTTTTCTTTCAGTAATAGCGCCAACATAAATCCACACCTGATCTGACGCTGTTCGTTTTCAAATAATATTGCATTAGTGCGATGATGTTTTCACATATATTGTCTGTTTCTTTCAGGTGTGTAATAGGAACCACAGCATAGAGAGAAGCGTGTACATTGTAACAGGTACACACGTTGTAAATGTAGGAAAGACTTTCCTTGCGTGTGTGTGAACAGTTAACATTTGAATCTGATTATTGCATATAACGCTGAACTTACTGCTCTGTACTATTCTATCCTCTGCATGTCCTGGAGTACAAAAGAAACAGCATACAGCAACATGTGGGGACTGGCAAGATTGGGAAAAAAAATACACATTCACTGATTACAAAACGCAAGATGTTATGCGAATGAATATGAATAATATGAATAATGTTGCATCCGTGCCACAAAGTTTTTTCCGAAATGTACTATACAGGTCATAAAACGAATAATTCCAAATATCATATATACCTACGTCTGTGTTTTTTTGTTGTTTTGACATCATTCACCATAAGGTGCACTCTAATTCAGCATGAGCAGGAACACTCAATAAAACTGAATAAAAAAATCAAGTGACGGTGAGATACGAAGAAGGCAGATTCGCCAGCGTTTGTGTGTCAGCTTTTATCCCTCCAGATGAGAGAATGTCCAGTTCCATTGTCTCAAAACACCACTCACATCTCCAGTTATTCCGTTTCAAATAAAAAATAACAGCGTCAGATCCCTGGTGGGGGGGGGGGGGGGGGGGGGGGGTTAGTATGTATCGTGATCGTGATTTAGAGAGAATAAAAGTAAAAAAAAAACGGTAACTTTTACAAGTCCTATAAATGCACACCGTGTGTTACAGACGCAAACCAAATGTATGTGTGTACTGTATAATATTAACAAAAAGAGGAGCTCACTACTGAAAACGGCAAATATAGGAGTGAGTGGGGATCGAACCAGGGACTCTCGATTACAAGTCAGCAAATCTTACTGCTACGCCACGGAAGCTATTGTATCAGTCTTGAACCTTTTGTGGAAGTGTTTTTACTTGATCTCTGGACTTCAGGCTTCATACATTATATAGTTTATGCCTACATTTTGTCATTTACTACTAAAATATGAAAAAAGTTTCTGTTTTAAAAATGTGTTTACACAGATTGCTGTAGAAATGGAACACACATGAACTGTGTGTGTTCCAAATAGCGATCTATTATTTCTACACTAAAACTCTAGCAGTTCAGTCACTCCCAGATAATCAAACAAGGCAAGAGCTGGGAAAACTTAGTGAACGCTCTGCGACGGTGGGGGATGGAATAGCCGGCTGCTTGCTGGCTCGTCTTAATCGGCACATTTAGAAGACAAAAGAGAGCTGCGAATGGTTTTAAGGTGGGCCGGATCTACGAGTTTTTTCGTAGACTCTGGTAATTCTAGTGTTAACTGATGGTGGTTAAAATCTGGCTGTGATCTTCAAAAATTGTTTTAAATATCATTTGTTGACTGCGGATACTTATACAAGCTTTGAGCTGTAGGTGTTTAAGGTGGATCTGCCTCAGCCAGTACAGTGGAACCTCGGTTCACAACCACAATTCGTTCCAAAACTCTGGTCGTAAACCGAGTTGGTCGTGAACCAAAGCAATTTCTCCCTTAAGGTTGTATGTAAATACAATTAATCTGTTCCAGACCATACGAACTGTATGTAAATATATATATTTTTTAGTTTTTAAGCACAAATATAGTTAATTACACCATAGAATGCACAGCATAATGGTAAACTAAATGTAAAAACATTGAATAACACTGAGAAAACCTTGAACAACAGAGAAAACTAACACTGCAATAGTTCGTGCTATAGTGCTAGGAACCGCTTGCTAAAAACACTTTTTTTAATGAGTTTTAAGCACGGGAAAAAATGAACATTTGAAAAATCCGTAATTTAATAAACCACCAAGAAAAGTAACATTGCAACAATGCAGGCTACGAACCGATCACTGTAAATAGAAATGAAAACAAAAACAAGCCTTCTCTACCTTATGCGTCCCTCGCTCGCTCTCTCTCTCTCTCCCCCGCCTGTGTGTGTGTCTCTCTAGTGCGCTCCTGTGTGTGTGTGTGTGCGTCTCTCTTTTGCGAGCCTGGAGCGCATGTGTGTGTGTCTCTCTAGAGCGCTCCTGTGTGTGTGCGTGTGCCTCTCTCGCGCATGCCCCTGTGTGTGTGCGCGACTCTCTTTGTCTCTCGCTGCCTGTGTGTGCGCGGCTCTCTCTGTCTCTCGTGCTGCCTCTCTTTGGGCTAGTATGTGTGTGTGTGTGTTGCGCTCTCTCGCTCTCTCTTGCTCGCTGCACAGGAAATGCACAGGGAGAGACTGAACATGTACAAACCGAAAGGGAATCTGGCTTGTTCGTATACCGAGTGGGTGGTCGTGAACCAAGGTAAAAGTTTGGCGAACTTTTTGGTCGTAAACCGAGTTGTTCGTGTACCGAGACGTTCGTGAACCGAGGTTCCACTGTACTTTGTGTCCATGTGTACAGACCCCCTAGTTCACCCAATGATTTTATTCAGGAATTTACGGACTTTTGTTTGTCAGTTATGACATGATTTGGTCATGTTTTAAATACACGGAGCCTTCAATATTTATATATGCTGTCTGTCAAAGCCACTGGCTAGAGAACTGCTGGATCTTGCTGAAGCTTTTATTCTTATTTTATTACATATCCTACATGTGAATATGGACCTACAGTGGATCTAGTTTTCTCCTGTGAATTTTCTCCTTGTAATATCAAAGTGACTAGCACTTGCATCCCTGATCACAGTCTTATTGTGTTTGAGGCTAACCTACGGCAGTCGTCCCCATGTACCCTTTCCATTTCAAATGCCTAGCTGGCTGTTTTCCACAATTATTTGACTTATGTTTCTCCACCATATTTTAGCACTGAGTATCTGGTTAGTTCATTCAATTTTAATTGTTCACATATTCTGAATTCTGTACCTTCTCTAAAAATGAGAAAACAAAAGAGAAATACACAGCCATGTCTTAATGATGTTAACTGCTGCATCAGATGGACTTGTACGATAGCAGAGAGAAAGTGGGGAAAAGACAGACTTCAGAATTCTGGCAATAGAAAAAAAAATATACATATACCAGTAACGGCACACTGCAAGATAACGTGCAGCGAATACACTTGACTTGAGCATTCATAGTTGTCATACTCTTTCTCTGTACATTTAGCATTCGTTTGCTCAGAGGTTGATGTGCTTGATGCTTCCTGAGCAACTCTTCTTTTCTCCACCCTAGCAGTCCACTTCATCTCTTCTTTAGTTGGCATCTTTTCACGTTAAAACTGATTAAGTCAATGTTTGTGTTGCAATTACTTTGTACGTTTTCCTTAATTTTTCACTTAATCTGGCACTTAAGTCTTCAATCTGCCTCAAGAATGATTTAAGATATGAAGAGGTAGGGGAAGTGACAGCGAAGGTGATAGGGATGAGAACGGCGCCCATACACATGCGCTGTACAGCCGCCCAGCTGGCTGCTGCCGAGAGTTGATTCTACAATAAAATAAAATAAAAATAAAAAGAGGAAGAACCTTGGAGGTCAATCATCACCCCAAAAGCGGGTAGTAGATGTCACGTAGTATATGTATACCACATTTCAGGTCAATAGGTCAAACGGTTTGCGAGCTACAGGTGATTTAAAATCCTGGACAGACAAATGAATAGCTATGGTAGCGTATTATATATAAAGATATCTTGTATTTTATTTATATATTAATGAAAATCACAGAAAAACCAATATACATATGGAGAGCACACTGAAAAAATTAATTAAAAAATATGTTTAACAACATTTTAGATATTTTACTTTTAAAGAGTTAATTGAATCATCATTTAGATTTCCATTGGAACTGAGGTGTGGTGAGATGACATGACAGCTTCTTAGCAGATGGTCTTCACCCACTCTTGCTGGGACCCAAGGCCTGTCTAAGGGTTTATTTCCATTTAGGTTTTAAATACGACGGCCATTTTCTTCCCAGGCAGTCAGTCACTAGAGAGTTATTGAACACAGATGAGCCAATTTTGCTGCTAGCATTTACATTCTTTTCTTCTATTTATCATGCTTTTCAATTGACTATTGTCATGTTTCAACTCTATTTGCTACACAAAATGTAGAGTTTAAACTGTAGTCAATCACTCTCTTATTCTCTGTTGTACTTTCTACATATGCTATAACTAAACTACTGCATCACTTGCTTGATAAATGGTGCTTCTTGCTATCGCTTCCTCTGCATCATTTTCCAATCATTTCCACATCTAATGGCCAGTCTTGCAGCGGAATGTAAAAACAAAAGGATAAAAAATGTGCAGTGCACATAATCACAGAGCCTGACATTCCCAACAGATAAAACAGAGTTATTGTTGCCTACTGAATACAGTTTAAACTCCATCCCCCAAAATGTGCAGCGTTGCAGAACCCCAGATTTGACGCGCACTTAAATCATTTTGCAGAACAGCAAATGGTACACACTGGAACATTCAACAGCTGAAATCATTTAATTTTCACTGCATTTTGTTACATAAAGGAGCATGTCCTTTCCAGTATTTTCAGCTTACTTCAGCTATTTCACTTATAGAATTTAATTCAAAGCCACTACATGGTGGTTATCTGAGCTACAAACGTATAACCACAGACTATACAGATAATCACAAACCGCACAAGTGGACTTTAATCTGAAATGATTTAACAAAATGAATAATCAGAAATTGTTAGTCTTAGTTAGGATTTATAGACTTTACTACAGTTTGTGAGAAGATGATCACTAATCTTTAAACATACCAAACTGGCTAAATTTAGTGTATACATTGAAATAAAATGAATTCCTTGCTAGAAATCATTTTCTTTTTTTTACAAGATATTAATGTTAAATCGAATATTTAAATAATCTACACGTTTCATAGTCCAATTAACCTGCTGTTATAAAGTTTTAGTGTGCTAATAATTTTCCTTTTATCAATCCATTAGTATCTGTTCTACATGCTATAATATTATAGACCTGAAACTAAAACATCTAGAACACAGGTGTCAGACTCCAGTCCTGGAGGGCAGCAGTGGCTGCAGGTTTTCATTCTAACCATCTTCTTCATTAATGACCAGTTTTTGCTGCTAATGAGCTTGTTTTGCCTTAGTTTTAATTAACTTGACTCAGGCCCCTTAGTTATCTCTTTTTCCTTAATTAGCAGCCAAACAATAAGGAAACACAAATCAAGCCGCGACATGACCAGCTAACCACAGTATCTGAAAATAAAGTAAGGTGAAGGTCTCAGTAAGGTTTATCTCTCAGGTCATCCAAAACATTTTGACATTGGTGTTCTTAGGAAAAACAGAAAAATGAACAGTTTTGGAAATGACTGCTATGGCAGAATGAGAGCAGCAACAAGCCATGGAATTAAATAACGAGTTTAATTAACAGCAAGAATTGGCTTCTTTTAAGAAAGTGATTGGAGTGAAATTGGTTGGAGTTTGAAATCCTAGTTTAGCTGATCATCTGTGGACTCGTTTCACATCTCATTTCTGTTTGGCTACCATTTAATGAAGAAAGGAATAAATATAGAGTACTGAATCCTTAAAAACTATAAAAATGAAAGGAACAGAAGTTAATTAGCAGTGAAAACTGGTCACTGATTAGGAAAAGGGTTAGAATGAAAACCTGCAGCCGCTGCTGCCCTCCAGGCCTGGAGTTTGACACCCCTGATCTAGAAAGTCTGATGGACTCCTCATTGTCCACCACTTGACAATGTACAGAAGTTATTAAAAAGGGTAGCAGGATATTGTGTCACAGGGTGAAGATTTCTCATAGCTTCATTTTAGTTTAATCCTGATAGTCTGTACATGCATTTAATTATCAATATCATTCCTGGTGGCTCTGTAATCTGTACTAACCCCTACGTTCTCTTCTGTTCTTTTTCCCATTTTCTGTGGTGGTGATCTACACCACCCACCACCTGATCAAAGCACTGTGATGTCCTTACATTGATGGATTAAAGGCCAGAAGTCCACATGACCATCATCATCAAGTTCTTCCATGTGAACCCTGAATACAATGAGGACTGATTGAGGTCATTGATGTTAGGTAGAATGCCTAGAGGGGGCTGGGTGGTCTTGTGGCCTCTGAACCCCTGCAGATTTTTATTTCCCACCCGTATGGAGTTTTTTTTTGTTTCTTTTGGACCTTACTTTTATTCTATGTTAATTAGTATTCCCTAATTCTATTTTCTTATTTATTTAGTCTTTTTTCTCTTTCTTAATTATGTAGAGCACTTTGAGCTACATCATTTGTATGAAAATGTGCTATATAAATAAATGTTATTGTTGTTGTTGTTATGCTGTACATGTTTCAGCCCACATACATCTGTAACACTATAAGTGGTTTTAGTTTCCATATTAGAAAGAAATGTGTAGCATCGGTAGAGAAGAACTCCAAGACTAATTCCTATGATGCAAGGAAATGTTTAAAGAACTGAACTGAGACTGAAGGAGGACATGGCAGAAATGTTTCAAGATATTAATTGTAAAATGTTAGATTGGTGGTAGCTGTTGCTTCAAAATATGTCATTTGCGAATGACACAGGAGCTTGTAGGAAAACTTGTTCAGGGTAAAGGTCTCTGAAATATTAGAAAATATTTCTTCATGTAGATACCTGAGACAATTACTAAATAGCATATTCTTGTTTTTTACATAGAAAATGTATTTGTTGAAGATGACTTACTAAGCAGACCATAATAATAAAGTGCAGTAATATAGTTAGTAACCGAGCATACATAAAAAAAGCTAAAAAATTCACCCTAAATATAAACTTCTTGATGGTGGGTTTGGTAAAACTGCATGTTTTCAGCAGGAGAGCAGTGAGTTAGAAAATGTAAATAACACCTGAAAATCATTATTATGATTTTGCTGTGAGTATTACTTTTGGGTTTGCTCTTGTTATTTTTTTAATATATTTTGTATATTATTCTGTGCCTTTTCTTACAGTTTATTACTCTCTCCTTCTGACAATTGCATCTCTAGTGACAACTGCTAATTCTCTTACAATTTCCTACCAAATGCCATTTTAAACGTTTCGTTACAGAAGTATGACGCATTGCATCATCCACTGTTGCAGCATATTTAGGTATCAGCTATGGGTCTGCACATGCCATAGTGAAAGATGACCTGAGGTACTGTAAAGTGTGCACAAGGTGGGTACCCAAACTGCTTACTCATCTGCACAGGCCAACATCCTTTGGTGAATTTCAGCAGGTTTCACTCAATCTGCCCAAAGAAATTTCACTACGGCACGTTGTGCAACATTGGCACAATCCTATAGCATAGCATCCATGTTCATTTGACCTTGGATTCAGCAAGACTAATGGCAGAGTGCTGTGTGATGCATGTTTGAACTACCCATAAGCCACTGTGAACTGTGCATTGCGTCATCTTCTATCTGTTGTGGTTACCACATAATATTCAAATTACCTACTATATACTTTTTGATTTAAACTCATAGAACGGAAACCATAGGACATAAGTAGAGTAAGGACACTGAAGGTATTAAGGATCAGAGTCGCACAGGGATCTGTACATTAAGACAAGAATTTTGAACTGGATCCTTACTGCAATTGGAAGCCAGAAGATTCAGCAAAGCAGGGAAGGATGAATATTATTGATAAAACTAGGATTACAGAATACCACATCAAACACAGAATTCTGGAGCAGCTGGGGAAAGTCTGATAGAAGTTTCTGAGAATCCTACCAGGAAAGAATTGTAGTAATCCAACCAAGATAGAGAACGGGATCCTGAAGAAGGAGCTGAATGGCAAAACTAGTAAGGAAGAGTTGAATCTCGTGAATGTTACAAAACAAGAAACAGATCTGGGACATTGAAGAAGTGTGATCACACAGAGTTTTGTGACTATACAATGGTGAGAGGATGATATGATAATGTATGTATTAAAAGTAACACAACAAGAAACAGGAAATCTTGACCTGAAATTACTGTGGACTTGTAGAATTTTTGGCATGAAAATTTTGGTGGGGCTTAGTGTCTGTAGACTGCAAGAAGAAATGTGCGTGAAAGACAGAGTGACAGTGAGCGAAGGTGAGAGAGAGAGTGAAAGATATGAGAACAGTACTTGCAGTTCTTACAAGATCTGCACCTCTGTGGGTACACGGCTACTGGTGAGTCCTGGGAAGCATCTTAGCATGGATCTACTTTCAGAGCTGGAGGAAAGTGAGCACAGAGGGTGACACTGTGACCCCAAGTCAGCGATGTGAATGTACAGGCAATGGACCAAATAGAAAAGAGATAATTGAAACTGCATAGAGCTAGCATGTATGGAATGAGAACATGGAAGATTAGAGCAGCTACCAGCATCAGTGAAGATAAAATGTTAGATAAATAATGCCTTAAGAATCACATATAAATGAAGATTAAATTAATATATTATTTTTTATTATATAATTCAGTATTTACCCAATACTCAACATCGACAGCGGAAACACAAGTGAACATTCGTTCAGTTAACGGTACACTACATGGCTAATACATAACAGTCAGCACTCAATACACATATAATTTCAATCCATAAATGTAGAATATAATTCCTCAGACCAATGTAGGTATAAATGTTTCATTTCCAGTTTTTGTTCGTGAGGCAAAATACTAAATTGTAGTGGTAAGAGACAAAGGCTCATTTTCGATTTCCATAGAGTTTTGTGAAACTGACACTAAAATTAATTTTGCTTGTGAATTCGCAATTGTGAAACATTAGACTCACAGGAAAGAGTTTTGGAAGGGGGCTTTAATATGTTTTTGGAATAGAAACCAAAAGACATTGCACCCTAAATCCAAGTTCATGCTTTACTTTTTTTTTTCCTCATCTGTACAGTAATCCAGAGAATTGCCTGCAGTGCACCAATCATAACAGTTCTAATTGCACCTCTCATTCTCATCACCACAGAGTTGCAGCAAGTTTCTTTAATTTTTTTGTGACTTGTTGCATATTTTCCACATGAGGACACAGCAAAACATGTGATAATGTACATTAGTGGGTTTTCTCCACAGGAAAACCTCGAATCGCCAGCGCTGCCTGCATTTGCCTAATAACAGCCTTTTCCTGTATTTTGATTCCTGCAGATGAGGGTTCACAAGCTGTATGCAGCTTGGAGTGTCGAGTTTTGCTTCCGTCTCTGAAACATTTTTAGGAATACAATCTCTGAGATGTTCATTATAATTTGAAAAGAGGGTCTCCATCATTCCAGCACAACCAAAACACATGCTGGATGGCTCAGCAAAATGTCTACTAGTGACAGGAAATGAGTCCAGAGATTTTTCAACTAGAGATCTTTATTTAAACAATAAATGACAAATGGAAATAATGTATTACAATGCTTCCAGAAAGGAAATAAACACTGATCGTCTTATGTCAATTGCATGAATTCCACAGGAAACAAACTTGACATTTGTTTCACACATTTTCATGCAAAGTTAAACTTTGAGTTTCACTGCAAATTCAGTTTTGCATGAATCTTTTCACTCATCATAACTCAACAGTATTGTACTTAAATAATTGATATGATTCATAATTATAGATGACATCAGTTCCAATGCCAGTGAGATCTCCAAGTTCACAGAGGCTTTAAATTGTCTCACTGCTTGAAAGGGTATATCCTTCAAGATGGAAATGAAAAAAATTCAAGCTGCCGCACTTAGAAAGAGACTAGGTTCTCCAGGCACAAACAGAACTTCTCAAATTCCAGAAAATAAAATAAGAAATTGCATTAAGCGTATCTTTGAAATATGAAGAAAAATACAATGACTAAGATGGATTTATTAACACTTATAAGACACTTTCTTATTATAGATTATATATAAATAAACACAGAAACAATACAAAAGATTGATCTCCCAGAATGGCAAAAGCATTGCTTAACTTTCAGTTTGTCAATAAGAAATCTCTGTAGATTACAGCTGGCAGTCATTCAGACTCTTCAAGGCCAAGGTGTTTATCCTTGATGACAGACCTGTTCTATTTTCCAACCATGACTATAATCAAGGAAACAAGGACTCTCCATTGGATGATGTACTGGTTGGTGGAGTGAAGCTGGGGTTTTCAGTTCTTTCCCTAGATTGGAAGCTTCTCAGCCTAAGATGAAACAAGGAAAAATCCATTGTCACACACATGTGATTGAGAGGCAGCTAGAGGGCCTAAATAATAGTAGTACCACGCTAGACCAGGGTGTGGTGAGCTGCACTAACTCTATCCGTCCACTGCAGACTATCCACGGGAAATCTCACTAGGTGCCGGCGCTATTGATGACATCACTTCCGGCACCGGTGCCACGGATGATGTCACTTCCGGTTCTGGGCGCTATGGATGACGTTACGTCCGGTCTCAACAACATCACTTCCAGTTCTGGCCCAGATGATGTCACTTCCTGTCACGGCCTTTAAAGCTACTGTATTATCAAACTATAATCAGTTCTTTTTTGGATTTCAACCTGAACACAACTCACAAAAAATACCCATTTGCATCTATTGGCATATTATACAGATGGCTGCCCCAAACCTTTGGTGTCTCTTGGCAATCTTTGTTACACCATCCTGTGTCCCAAAAAGGGCAGCAGATGAATCACTCACAAGTCATTGGGTTATTTTACAGTTGGATTGGGTATGACTTGATATTATATACTTGTGAAATGTGAAAACGTAAAAGAAGCAATGTAAAAAATAAATGCCACATGCATTGTTCAGTATCTACTGTATAGATTGTTAACTTAAGTAAATGAGGATACTAACTACTTCTTTTGGCAGACTTCAACCTTACTTATCAAAGTAGAGATTGGGTTCAACCAGCTTAGAGACTGATGACTTGATAGGCTTTGTCTGCCAACATGTCGATGTGCCTTGTTTAAACTTTGAAATAGAATTTATGCATTACACCTTATGAACTATGGGGAGCATTACAACCACCCTAACCCCAGTCACAAGTCCTGGGTTCAAATAAAATGTTTATTACAACAAATACCTTTACAAAGGCTTCTTCTTGATAGTTGTATAAACACAAAACAACTCTTTGCCCTCTGCTCTCTCCCTTCCTCCACTCCTCTCAGGCGAACTTTGTCCTTCTGCTAAAAAACTCTACTTCAACTGGGTGAGGTGGAGTGACTCCTTTTATCTCAGACCCAGGAGCACTTCCAGTGCTAAGACATGGTCCGACAGCAGCAGTTCCTGGTCAGGCGGAAGTCCCATAAAGTAGGGATTGTCCATCCCTGCAGCACCTGTGGAACCCAATAGGGCTCTGGGACTTTGGTTCCTAGTAGGCCCTCTGGGTATCTGAATGGGACCCAAAATCCAGGGACTCTGCCATCTGGTGTATTGGGGAAGAGAGTATTTATATGCCGTTGTCTACCCCGTTCCTTCCATTGTACTGGCCTCCCAGCCAAGAAATGATCTTCATTCTGCCCCCACCAGGTTCGCTAGCATATGCATGCTGCCCATTACAACTTGCATTGTCATGTTTAATGTGCAAGAACAGAAGGTTTACAAATGATATTATGTTGTCATATTATATTTTGTAATTTTTTTAAACCAAGTTGAAATAAAATATAATAAAGGCAATGTTTATGTTTATTATGGGCACCATAGCAAAAACAGAAAAATTTTAAGAGTGTGAACAGAGGGAATTCTTATTGATAAGAAATACCATAAATTATTATAGCTGGATACTCCGCATCTCTAAACTGCATTTCCCATAAATGGTCCATCTGGCTGCTCCTGATACAGTGCCTGCTTAGTGAGGCTAAAAATTGTTTTGTATATAGGATAGGAAGCTCACAATGCATGGATCTGATACAAATAAATAAATACCGAATGTCTATTTTTCATTTTAGACAGCAAAATGTTAACACATTTAATTTTAGGTTTAAGGCATTCATTTTGTATTTATTTTAATTTCTTCAAGAAGCCTACTCAAAAGTAAAAAATGTAAAAATTATGCATAGAGCAATTTTACAATACACTTTTCCATTTTTACAAAGTGATTTTATAAATCTGAAAAATGTATTCTTTGCAATTCATTCATATTAAGCATTAATAATACAACATAATAAAAGCAATCAGATATAAAATTTTCTCAAATTATTGATATGAAAATAAACTCGTGAAGCTTCGAGGGGATTATTGTTCTGCATAATTTTTACTATGGAGATCAAGACATTGGGCAAGGATGTGATTCACCTCTGGAGAAGTGAGGTTAGAATTAGGGCAGCATATAAGCAAATGACTCTGAACTTGAGTTCACATCCAAATGTTATTTTTCTTTTTTTCAATAAATGACAGTAAGAAATTCTTTGTGCTTCTCATTTAAATACTATAATTATTATGAATCTATTAATGATTTTTATAATACAGTAATATTTAGAAAACACACAAATAAGCACACAGAAAGATGCAAGCATTTTGTTAAAGATTATACAGGAATGAATTTCCATGTGGTATGTTACAATTTATTGATCATAGTGCCAAATTTTAATTAACAAATAGATAATAACTGTAATTGTTAAAATGTATCTGGAAAGACATACAATCTGGTAAAAAGTCACTTATTTTCATTTTGTGTAATAAAATACACTATAAAATTTTCACACATTCACTGGCACAATGCCATCCTCCAGTTTTGCAGTTTTCAGGAGAGACGATTGTTTGAGCAATGTAAGCAATATAGAAAATTGCAGAACCCATGTTCGATATTAAAGATTTTTTTTTCTTTTTTATTCTCAATAGCTGTTTTATTTTGTCTTGTATGCTATCGAAATCTAATAGAGTACAGATGATAAACATTGACCCAAAAAGAGGCTTGCAAGACCTGAGTGAGTGAGAGAGAGAAAAGCATTGAAAAACAAAATTCAAGTCTCTTGCATTGGATTTTCTTTTCCTGTAATTATCATACAATTTCACATTATAAATGAAAGCTTTTAATTAGAATGTACAAAATCTACTAAGAACACTGTCAGTTTTTCCAGGTTGTACATTTTTTTAGGTTGCAGTTTAGCTCTATCACTTTCATTGCACTACCCTTGAAGCTGTAGCTGTAACTTGTAAAAGTAATTCACGTTTATTCAGATTTTTTTAAGATAATTATGAAATAAGGTATACCTGTATACCTTGAGACAATGCTTGGGACAAGGCTTGGATAGCAGAATTTTACTAAAGCTTTGAAATGTGTAAGAAGACCCAATAAACGTCACTCAGAGTTGGGGCACTGTAGTGATCCCTGTATATTGTAATGGCCAAGAAAGAAACAGAAAAAAAGTCTGTGGTAATCTAAAGTTGTCTTGTTCAGATGTGAGCATTCTTCAAACTGTCCCAAGGTGGCGTTAGAGCCGGTCATGACGTCTGCAACCCGGAAGGAATGGGTTCAGGAGGCAGAGAAACCATAAGCGACCGTTAGAGATGTAGGAGCTGTCAATCATCTTTTCTGCAGAGGGAAAAACAGAAAAAGCTTTAAACAATGGTTAAACATTTAACCATTATTAAATGAGCCCTGAAGTTGTCTCCTGTGACAAATGGAATAAAAAACAAAAGGTGAACATTAACAGTTAAGTGTGACTCATCACTCCAAAGAACACATTTTGACTGCTCCAGAGTCCAATGGCTGTGTGCTTTCTGCCACTCCAGCTGACACTTGGCACTGTGCATAGTGACATTAGTCGGCCATCGATTTCATTAAGCTCCTGACGCAAAGTTCTTGTGCTGATGTTGCTTCCAGAGTCAGTTTAGGACCGTGTTGTGAGAGATTCCAGTACCAAATTTTTAACAGGATAACTGTGCTAACACAATTACAAAGGTTTCTCTAATAACAAATTAAAATTTAAGTATGGTTAATTAAGGATGACCTAATAGAGTTAACCATAAGGACTACAGAGAATCATAAGCTGAAAATGGGTCCTTGCAGTCATATCTGCTTGTGGCACGCAGCTGGGCGTGGTACCCAGCTGGGACACCCAAGAGGACCGGAGGACGGCTTACGTCTCCTCCAGACCACGAGGGAGCGATCGCCCTGGTGGCTTTGGAGATCACGGTTACAGAGCTTTGAAGCTCAACCCTTTACGGGCCCGTGGTCACCCCAAAGTCTTTGGAGCCCTGGCCCACAAAACTTCCGCCACACCTGGAAGTGTTGGGGAGAAGAGGATTGGGGACACCCAGAGTGCTTCCGGGTGTGCAGCCAGCACTTCCTCCACACTGGGGAGTGCCGGCGGAAGATTGTCAGGAGGCACCTTGATCACATCCGGGTGGTCATAAAAGGGGCCGCCTCCCTCCATCAGTTGGTTGGAGTCGGGTGGAAGAAGGACGAGGTCTTGGAGGAGGAAAGGAGGCGGCCTGAAGAGTGAAAGAGGCAGTGAAAGGCCTGGAGTTTTGGGGAAGTTTTTGGGGTTGTGTGCTTCACTGTAAGTAGTCTTCTTATATAATATGATACCATGGCTGTTTGTTTGTCTGTCCAGGATTTTAAATCACCTGTAGCTCGCAAACCGTTTCACCTATTGACTTGAAATTTGGTACACATATACTACGTGACGTCTACTATCCGCTTTCGGGGTGATGATTTTATTACTCTTTTTATTTTTATTTTATTGTAGAATCAACTCTCGGCAGCACGCAACAGGGCAGCCGTGCGGCGCATGCGTCCGGGCACCGTTCTCATTCCCTACCACCTTCGCTAATCATTCTTGAGGCAGATTGAAGATTTAAGTGCCAGATTAAGTGAAAAATTAAGAAAAATGTACTAAGTAACTGCAACACAAACACTGACTTAATCAGTTTTAACGCGAAAAGATGCTGATGAAATAAGAGAAGCAGCGGGCTGCTAGGGTGGAGAAAAGAAGTGCTGATCGGGAAGCAGCAAGCACATCAACATCTGAGCAAACAAATGCTAAACGTACAGAGAAAGAGGAGGAAAACTATGAAGTGTATTCACTGCATGTTATAGTCCAGTACACCATTACTGTTATGTATAATAAACGTGTGTAGGTTGAACCATCGCTGTCCGCCTGTCTGTGTCTGGGCCACTTTCCACACTACTATATAATTAAACACCAACGCCAGTGTGTCCAGTCCTTCTGAGCAATCAGATTGGTCAGTTTGGCTTTGCTGATGCAATGAATTTGAAAGTTGGAGAGTGAGATTCATGAGGAAGGAGTAAAAGGCGTATGAGGCACACTGAGAGAGTCGCCATCAAAGATGGCAAGTATAAAAGCGAACAGGAGGTGAGAAAGTTTAGGCTTTTTAAGAACAATTTTATGGCACCTTGACTAAAAAGTAGCATTTTCTATCAAATACATGGAATGTTTGATCACTAATGTATTTAGTGCATCAGTGTGCCAGAATACGATTTACTATTTAATTAAAAGAATTCTACTGGATTAGGTTCATAAATGCCTTTCAGAAGTGTGACCTGGGCTAAGGTGGTTTATCCAAGACTAATGAGGTTTGATTGAGAAGTCTGGGGAAATTCATGTTAATAAAGGAGTGGTTGATCTCTTTATTTCTAGTATAGGCAATGGCTCCCCATTCTATGGTGTCCATTTTGTGTATGAATGAGTAATCGAGGATATAAATTGAGTACATCTGAGTATGTGCAATGAATAATGAATGACTATTGATACACGATATGGAGAAATACTGATGTTTGATGACTGGAGGAGTGAAAAATGACAAGCTCTTAAATGACAACTGATACATGATACAGTGTAATACTGATGTTTGGTGACTGGAGGAGTGAAAAATGACTGAAATCAGTAAGATGGGGCGCAGGGTGGAAGAAAATCCGCTGAAATGAATGTTTAATGTATACTTTCATTTAAAAATGCAGAGTGTAGCAGCATCACCACTGGTTCTAAAACAGATAGTGTACAGCATTTACAAAATTTAGAAGTGCAATTTATTTTAATGTAGCAAGAAAGTCAGGATTTTTATTCAACTTACAATGGTGTATTCTAAGCACAGGATATGGCATGACTCTTTTCCCAGACTAATACATTATTAAAATGTAATTTATACCTTTGCATAAATGTCTTGTGACTCATAAAAAAGAGCAATACGTGTTACATTAAAATGTATATTAATAAAAACTTCAATGGGACACTAGCATCCTAAGGGAATTGCAATTATAATAAAGAGAAAATATCAAAATGCTGTTGGGTGAACTTTTATTCCAATAACATATAACATAAATGAAAGTATAAGACTGGAGGTTCTAAAGGTAAAATACAAGATGTATGTTTTGCTGTTGGAAGAGACCATTTGTAAACAGTTAAATGGTTTTTCATCTTCTGAATTTTAATTTGAAAGATTTAAAGTGACTATTCTGATTTTCTGCTTCTGACAGAGCAGAAAATCCGTATTTACAATATGCAAGAACATTAAAACAAATTTTCTTTTTAACCATTATTTATTTTAACTAATATACTTTCGATTTATGGATCAGACAGTATATGCCTGGTAGGTGCTTCATCTTGAACAATAAAATGTATCAACAAATGACTTTTAGCTTCATTCAGGACTCGTTCTTACCCGGAATTAGCTTCAGTTTCCCACCAGACTCTCCACAAAAATCTACCATATATAGTTGTGGATAAGTTCTCCCATGGATAAGTTGGGACTTGATTTTACTGTATAATTTCTGGTATTTTATAATGTCAGTTGTATAAGTCGAATGCGGAAAACTCACGCTATTGGTCAAAGAGATTATGATATGTTAATGCCCCCCTGAGAGAGTAACCACGGAGCACAATGCCTTTTTTTCTTATGTATTGTGCCTACGTGACCACATGGTAATACCTGAACTATTAAAGCGACGTTTATACTGATTTGTGTTTTTTGTACCTCACACCCTCATACACCTTTATCATAAGAGCATCCCTTATCTACGATGGAGCATTCGATCAGAAGAAAATATGAAGCTGGTTTTAAATTAAACGTCGTTGAAGTAGCGAAAGAAATTGGTAACTGCGCTGCTGCAACAAAATTCGATGCATCTGAGAAACTGATGCGAGATTGGAGGAGACAAGAAGATGTAAAAAAAAAATAAAAAATGTGTCGCATTTTTTGAACGGGTGTATAAGTCGGGGTCTGATTTTATGATTGATTATTTCAGGTTTCAAGACCTGACTTATATGTGAATATACTGTATATGGTAGTTGTTTGAGTCTCTCTGTATGAAAGTGTCTAAAAGTATGGAATTCTGTTTGTTTCCCAGTGTCACACACGTGCATATGGGAGACAGCTAAAAGGCTTGATTAAGAGCAGTTCTGAATCATACCAGGATGTGGCAGAGTGCACTACTCTTTTTCTCCCTTTCCTGCAGAAAATTCACGGGAGATTCCACCTGGCCCTCTTGACGTCACTTCCAGGTCCAAGCCTATGGAAGAAGACCTTGCCGGCTCCGGCCCCTGTGATGTCACGTCCGGGTGCGAACCTATGGCTGAAGACCTTCATGAGCCCGACCCATTTGACCTCACTTCCTGCCTTCCCCTTTAAAAGCCTCCACCTTTTCCCTATTCCCTCAGTTCTGTTTTGGACTCGGTTTTGTGCACAGCAGTGCTATAAATAATCTCGATTTGCAGCCAGGAAACCAAATACACGGGTGGCTGCCCCAAACCTTGCTATGGCTCTTTGTGGCTTTTGTGACACCAGTAATGCACCCCAAGAACAAGTGTCTCCATTTCAATGCTCTTGGCTTCAGGAGAGCATTCTGATCATTTTTTCCTTTGATTACATTGTTTAGCCTCTACTAGGACTGTGTAAAGAACTGCAGTGCATTACACTAGAGTGTGATGATGGCTGCCAGACTAACAGAAGAAGTTGCTTAGCAGAGCTTCACCTGAACACAATCCCATAATACACTATAATGATAGAATTAGTAGATATGGTGTGTCAGTTTTGGGGAGACTGCAAGACTGCACACTATTAATGTGAGATGGTGAGAATCTGTGAAGACAGATCTGTCTCTGTCTCTCTTTATCTCCATAAAAACATTAAAAAAAATCTTCATTTGCATCTGTCAAGTGTTGGAGAAATGACTGAAAATCCTGACTGCAACCAGAGGTGGCCTTAGGGGTGTGTGGGGCCTAGGGCTGACTAACCCCATCCAGGGCCAGTTACATCAAATGCTGTTACCGGTAAGTGTGTACTGTATAAACTCGTGAATTTAATAAAAATAATGTTAACATGCACCGGATTTTCTCATTACAGTATTCAGATAAATTTTTGCAAGATAACAAACACTTTATCAAAATATAACTGGAGAATATAACTTGACAAATCCGCTTGAATGGGACACACAGACCTCAAAAGTGGGGCCCCTTAGGTGTGGGGCTAGGGGTGGTTAACTCATTTGCCACCCCCAAATGCTGCTCTTGACTGCAACAAAGGGACATCCAACATAAGTTACATCAATGCTACAACTTTATTAAAGTCTTGGAAAAACACATTTGCAAAAAAGCACTTGTCCAAAAAATATTGTATCAGATCCAGATAAACACAGTGTCTGCAAACAAACAAAGTCTATCTTTCTTAGCCTGTGGGATTAACTGGCTTTTGTATAATGAATTTTCACAGAATTACTCATAAATCTAATCTTTTTATTGGAGGGCCTCCAGAATAATGTTCAGTCCTTATACAAAGTTGTGATGATGAGTTTTATCTTGAATGTAAAGCTAATGTGTCACATTAATTATTCTTAGATCTAACATCAAAGAGTGGCTACTTCTCTCTTTTGGTTTTCTTTATTTTTCAATTACTACCATAATATGAAACATAATTTAGTGAAAAAGACATAAGAAATGATGTCAAATGTAACATGTTTCCCCAAATATGTAAACTAAAAATAAACAAATTATAATTTATTAATAACTCCCAAACCGGTTGCTTCAAATAGAGAGAATAGTGTAAGAAGAGAAAAAGGACTCCATGTCAGTAAAAAAAAGTGTATTTTGCATAATTTATAGTCTAAACCCATTGAAGTTGATACTCCAGTAATAGATGCACTTCATACACTGGATCAAGAGCAAGAAATGTGACTGGACTTTGGATTTAGGGGCACATACAACTTTTCATGTTTACACATACAATGCTACACTTTTTGGGTTACTTAAAATGGGGTTATTTAGTGGTGAGGTGGTAGATGCTTTGCTGTGGTACTATATACTCAGGAACTTTGTGCAGCAAGTAGCCTATATATATACTGTATATACAGTATATATATATTATATATATATATATATATATATATAGTGTCACACACGTGCGATTGGGTGGCAGCTAAAGGGCCTGAATAATAGTAGTACCACGCCAGACCAGGAGGTGGCAAGCTGCACTAACTTTCTGTCTCAATCCTCTGCAGACCATCCACGGGAAATTCTACTAGGTTTGATGACATCACTTCCAGTACCAGTGCTATTGATGACATCACTTCAGGTACACGCGCCATGGATCACGTCACGTCCGGTGCTATTGATGATGTCACTTCCGGTCTTGATTATACAATTTCTGGTTCTGGTCCCAATGACATCACTTCCTGTCCTGGCCCTTAAAACCACCATATTCTCACATTCAAATCAGTTCTGTTTTGGACTCAAACCTGTGAACATCTCAACCAAATTACCCATTTGCAGCCAGGGCACAATATGTACGGGTGGCTGCCTTTTTCAATGTCTTTGGACTGTTATTGTGACAATAGTAAGAGAAACAGATGACAACGATAAAGAGTTGGTCATCCCCATAAAATTGGTTTGCAAAAAATAAACAAACTATACGCATTCATTGCGGAGATGTCTTTGCAGACGCAAATTCAATAGAGAACTGTGAAAGATGGCGGAGCTTCCAGTTTTGGGTCATTCCTGCAGGAAGTGGCAGATCCGGGTGGACGAATGCTGGAAGTGATGTTAGATGTGTTGTAGCCATCAGTCATTCAGTCTGCAGTCACAGGAAGAGAAAAAAGTATTAGGACACAGTGCCAACCCCTGGAGCGGCTGTAGAATTGCAGTCACTGGAGCCCTTCAGCTGTCCCATATGCTCACATGCTCCCTGTTAAAGCATCCTCACTGTGGTTATATTCTATTAAATATAATGTAGGATTTTGAAAAAGAAATTTTAACTTGCCCACCCAGTGACACTCAATTTAAATGTAAGAACTGAGTGAATTTTAAGTTGGTTAATTTAATCATCAGTCTTACCTTCAGCAATACTGGTAAATAATCAAGTACTTTGGCAAGGCTCCTACTTTCTTTACCTTGCATTTCTCTGTTATAGGAGGGGGTCTCTGGACTTTAGATTTACTTGGTTAGTGAAAGAGAGAACTACTTAGTGGACTTAAATCGTGTTTTTTTCTATAATTTGCTTGAAAATTACGGTTGATTTTGTGACTACACTCATCGTGCCAAGTATGATAGATTTGACTGTGGTACCGATGTATTTGTGCAAATCCAAGAGATATGTAGCGGGCCGAGGGGAGGGGGAAGCGTGACATCAGGAGTGGGGAGCCAGGCAGGGCCCTCCTCACTCACACGCCAGCCTCCGTTTGAGTCGCTGTACCTCTGTGTTTTGGAGTGTACCTTGCCTCTGATTAGCTAGAAATACCTGTTTGTTTATTGATATTTTAAGTTTGTCCTGTTTCACTACTATGAGGAGACGACTAGTACTGTATATATGCATATATAAACTGGATGCAAACAGACAACATAGACAAACTTATAACATATAGGCCGGCTGTTTACTGGTATTTAGAGTTATATTATATCTAGGTACATATAAATAGTTTTACAATACCAAGTCTTTAAAGATGTCTGCTGTTGTGTGGATTTGTTGCTTTTTTTTGGTCCAGATTCAAGTTGAGGATTCTTCATGTGTTCTCTTTGCTGCATGATCTTGTCAGTGCTGTGCTTTCTCAGCTTGCTTACAACTGTTAGACCATTTGCTGTGCCGACCACAACTTAGGTAATAGCATTACTTTTTTGACACAAGAGGGTAGATGCTGAAGTTCACTTCTTGAAGTGATGGCTGCTTCTCATTCTTCAGCCTTGCTCAGTGTTTAACTTGGCAAGCTGGATCTCAGTTCTCAGGCACACAAAGAGAAGGGCTTGTTGGATTCGGCTCTCCAAGGAAGAGCGTCTCGTAAAATTTTAGGTCTCAGGAGGTGATTTTGCAGATTTTCCCCTCCCTGAGAGAATCCCCTGGGAGTTTGGTGAGTGTCCAGCTAATATCCCAGAGAGCTTATTCAGGATGGTGCAGTGTATTAAAGAAGTGTATAACTCCCGTGATTGGATTAGTCACTGTTTTTCAATAAGCGCATTGTTCTGTCCATCATAGTTGTCATCACTTGAATTATAGGTCTTTGTTCTTTCTATAGGTCCTTTTCATGTCCTCTGGCACAAGAGATCTGCAAAGGGTACATCTTTGTTATCAGATGAAGTCCAGGTAGATCCTGGTACAAGCTGGAGTTCAGTCATGCAAGTTGAGGTTTTGTGCAGCTGGATGTCTGGATGCCTGTTAAATCTGCTTTCTTAGCAGGCCTGGTGAGCCACTAAAGCCTAGCAGAATTGGAAATGTCCACTTTGTCCTACAATAGGCACTCATAGCCTGGTGAAGATAATCTATTTTTGGCAGCCAGATGAATGCAGAATGGATGGGGTCAAATAAACACAAAATATTTTATACATGATTATTTAAAGTTGGCTAAAATGCTTTCTGTTGGTTCCATAATAATACAGGGACAGGGATGCTACATGAAACACTGTGGCTTATAGTTCAGGTTTATAATTGATAGGTGACACTACTATACAGAGAGCTTTTGTGAATGACGGTAAAGGAAACATAAGTTTTTTTCTTTTTTTAATTCTCACTTTAAGGTGGTTTTACCTTAAGTAAAGTATTTTGCTTTCAAATAGCATTTTTACAGCTAAAAGGTATAAGGGCACAACCCACTGCAGGTGTCAAAAAGTCATATCCATTCTCACTTACACGTTGGATGTGCTCAGATGGAATGCAAAGCAAGAATGTGTTTCATTTTATCAGAACCTGGGAAACATTCTGCCATGGGTAGGACAAAAGACTAGTTATGAATAATTTCCTTCAGGCTTAACTTGCCAGGTATATACAAGTTTTTCATAAAAGAAAACATTTGGCTCATTTTTCATCTTTCATTTTATCCTCTCAAAATTGATGCTCCCTGCTGATGAAACACATTCCTACGGCAAAACGATAATATCTGCATGCTTTACAAAGGAGATGGCTGCTTTAAAGTACTTGTTTTGCACCATATATAATACTTACCATTCAGGCCAGAACTTTCCACTTTAGCTTGAACAGTTCACATGTCTGCAGTATCCTAGGGGTTGAAATTGTGAAAATATATTCATAATATATTTTGCCATTTCTTTTCTTAGGGTGGGACGATGGCGCAGTGGGAGTACTGCTGCCTTGCAGTAAGGAGAGCAGAACTCGTGTTCTGGGTCCTCCCTCCATGGAGTTTGCATGTTCTCCCCCCTGGGTTTCCCCTGGGTGCTCCAGTTTCCTCCCACAGCCTAAAGACCTGCAAGTTAGGTGGCTCCGCAATACTATATTGGCCCTAAGGAGTGGTTGAGCTGTGTGTGTGTGTGTGTTCACCCTGCGATGGACTGACACCTTATACAGGGTTTGTTCCTACCTTGTGCCTTATGCTAGCTGGGTTTGGCTCCAGCACCCTCCATGATCTGACTGACTGACATTTCCTGTCTTACACAGTGACTCGGAGGTTGTTGATCAATGAAGATAATTTTGAATGGCCCCTACTGATTTCTGTCAAGTATTCACAAGTCTACATCTAGTCTTATAGTAGCATTTCTTAGAAGTGTCCTGGAGCAGCTCTAAGTAGTGTGAAGATGGTTTTCTTTTTGTTTTCTCAATTTATCTATTGGTATTCTTTTTTTTTTTTTTCAAATTTCAACAATTGTCCAATGAGTTCTCTTCTCACAAATGTTGCCATTAAAATTATTATGTTTAAACCAATTAGAACTGAGAGTTGCAATAAATTATACAAACACAAGCAAATCTACAGTATTTGTTCAACTCTTTTTTAATGCAATTAGAAAAAAACCCATACCAATGTTTCTACTTGTGAATTTTCTGTATAAACTGAAAAAGACCTATTTACAGAGTATGCCGTCTGAAATGAACTGATATAAATTCATTCTCTATTTACCATAGGAGCAAATTATAATGAAGGAATGGGGAGTTTTTATTTTTTTAATAATGTCACATAATATCAAACAATGTAGGAAGGTGCATGTCATGGTACAGCAAAGAGTTAAATCAATCATTGTAAGCAGTTCTCACAATTCTCCAGAAGAACCCTGCTGAACAATACAGCCTGAGTCAAAGGCCAAGCAGAAATCTAGGGAGCAGCACAGTCCATCTTCATTGTTGTGCCTCACTAATGAGCTGGAATTCAATTTTTGTTTCCTTTTCATTTGAAAAGAACACATAATGGTACAGCATTCTCAATATGATATGTATGCTGACTGCAGGTGACAAGAAGCCAAGAAGGTCAACATTATAAAGTATTGTTTATACTGAGGGAAGGATTTCTGTTTAGAAGAATCCATTAAGCCAAATGACAATGAAACACAACTTGCATTGTCTTTAATAGTGGCTTTACGACAGACTTTGAAAATTTGCAAACTCTGTCTTATTATAACTTCTTTAAAAACATTACAATAAATAAGGAAAGGGATGACTGAGAAATGCTGTAAAACTCTATTCTAAGTTTAAAAGACAGTCAAAGTACATATTGCAAACAGGAAAAACCATGAAAACCTTGGGAAAATTGATGCCAAGAAGTCATACCAGGGGACAAGGTGACATCTAATTTTCAGCAAAACACCCTTGAGAAAACGAAATGCATAATGTATTTTAATGTAGTCAAGACAATTCCCTGAAAATCTTTTTAACACTGATGGCCTCGGGCCATTCTGAAGAAGAATGTCAGGAAAGTGCTGTGGTTTGGTTCTTAAAGTTGGTATATTTCAACATAATGTTGCTGATTAATTGAAATCTTACTGTATAAATGTCTACACATCAGAAACATATCTCAATGTACACATAACTATTTATTGAAAATAGAAAAATGAAATAAAATATATAATATGAATCTGTAATCTGGCAATATATATTGATATAACATCATTTCTTACAGTAAGCTTTGCATGAAATATATTTTCCAACTAGTAATTAACATGTTTTAAGGTATAGTAGAATAGATAAAAATATATATATATATATATTTTATCTAAACTATAATGTTATATAAGGTGACTAGCTAGCATGAAATTTAAGAATGGGCAGACAAAGTTTAGGACTGATGCAAGACAGGAAACATTTCCAGAATGGTATTGATTTCAAAAGAGTGTAATTAAAGGGTCTACACAAATTTCACTGCAAATTTAAAAACAAAAAACAATGCCAGGGTGTTGTATTCCATGTTTGTTTAAATTTGTTTCTGGATGTAATTATTTACTTTCTGCCTCAAACAGAAAAGACTCTGACACATACTACAATGGGATACAGTACGTGGGCTACCAAGGATACCAGCCCCTTTAATTGGAAATTAGAGACTCAGAAATGCCATTTTTATTAGAGGGGGCTCTCTTTGGTCAGTCCTAGTCATTAAATGGGTCATTCTGACTTAATTTTGCCACCAGAAATCTTACCATATTTTTTATGATAAAAATAAGCCAGCTCTAGCTTTCTGCCACCACATACTCACACACAATTCTGTATAGGAATACTGCATATACAAAGAAGTATTTTCTCTAGATCACCCTGGGTCTTAACTTGTGACAGTACTGTGTAACCAAATAATATAAAGTGCCCCAAAACCGTATAACGTATAGACCTATCCAATTTGTACTGTCTACCACACTACTTGGTCACTTATTCCATAGTTGTGTAAAGATGCTCTAATATTTATGCGAAAATTACTTTTAACATGTTTCTGTGAGTGTCCATGTTCATGTTGAAGAACTCATTTTAAAGTAACATTCGGGATCTACTTGTCTAATTTTTTTCAGAATCTTTCAAATTCCAATCATGTCATGTCCTAGTCTGTTTCCTTAAACTAAAAATTTCAACTCCATCTCATCATAACTCATATCTTGAGCTCCTAGAAACACCCTAGTCACTCATCTCTG
This sequence comes from Erpetoichthys calabaricus, assembly GCF_900747795.2. Lineage (NCBI taxonomy): Eukaryota > Metazoa > Chordata > Cladistia > Polypteriformes > Polypteridae > Erpetoichthys > Erpetoichthys calabaricus. Next base: position 34,245,955 of record NC_041400.2, on the reverse strand, counting down.
GACTTTCTCTGTAACTGCTAAACCATTTTTGTAGACTGAAGACCAAAACTGCATGCAGTACTCCTGATGAGGCCACACTAGTGTGTTATAAAGCTTAAAAATAACCTCCTTTGACTTGTACTCTACACATTGGGCTGTATATCCTAACATCCCGTTAGCCTTCTTAATAACTTCTGTATGCTCCCTGGATGTCAATAGTGACAAGTCCACGGTGACTCCCAGGTCCTTCTCATAAGGTGTACTTTCAAGAGTCAGATCTCCTCTTACGTATTCAGGTAAGATTTTTTTACTTCCTATGCTTAATACTTTACATTTACTTTATCTGTCTTAAATCTGCCTAAGCCTGTATAGTGCAAGGTTATTATAGTTTTGCCTTTTTATATTAGGTTTTATTTCTATATTTTTTCTAACCTTACTTAGAAATTCAGTTTAGTTTTAGTTTTCTTTCATCATGTATTTTTAGTTTTAATTTAGTTTTTATTTCACAAAGACATTTCTATTTTATTTTTTTATCTATTAGTTTTAGTAATTATGGAAGGAAGCAGACCTGATCAGATGTCTGCCCGCGGGAGGTGCCACTATTATCTCCACAGATGCACAACTTTACTGTTGTAAATTCCCCCTTCCAGGTAGTGTAAACATAAGAAATAACTCCAAATGCAGTCTGAACTCAGAAATGACTTTAATTCCTGTTTCTGTGGTCTGTAAACAAAGTTAAATACATATGCTAAGTCACAACGTTACAAACAAATACAGTAATCCCTCCTCCATTGCGGGGGTTGCGTTCCAGACCCCCCCGCGAAAGGTGAAAATCCGCGAAGTAGAAACCATATGTTTATATGGTTATTTTTATATTGTCATGCTTGGGTCACAGATTTGCACAGAAACACAGGAGGTTGTAGAGAGACAGGAACTTTATTCAAACACTGCAAACAAACATTTGTCCCTTTTTCAAAAGTTTAAACTGTGCTCCATGACAAGACAGAGATGACAGTTCCGTCTCACAATTAAAAGAATGCAAACATATCTTCCTCTTCAAAGGAGTGCGTCAGGAGCAGATAATGTCAGAGAGATAGAGAAAAGCAAACAAATCAATAGGGCTGTTTGGCTTTTAAGTGTGCGAAGCACCGCGGCACAAAGCAGTTGAAGGCGGCAGCTCACACCCCCTCCATCAGGAGCAGAGAGAGAGAGACAGATAAAAACAAATAATTAAAAATCAATACGTGCCCTTCGAGCTTTTAAGTATGCGAAGCACTGTGCAGCATGTCGCTTCACGAAGCAGCTGCAGCTGCACAGAAGGGAGCAAAGTGAAGATAATCTTTCAGCATTTTTTGATGAGCGTCCGTATCGTCTAGGTGTGCGAACAGCCCCCCTGCTCAATCCCCCTACGTCAGGATCAGAGAAAGTCAGCGCAAGAGAGAGAGAGAAAAGTAAGTTGGGTAGCTTCACAGCCATCTGCCAATAGCGTCCCTTGTATGAAATCAACTGGGCAAACCAACTGAGGAAGCATGTACCAGAAATGAAAAGACCCATTGTCCGCAGAAATCCGCGAACCAGCAAAAAATCCGCGATATATATTTAAATATGCTTACATATAAAATCCGCGATAGAGTGAAGCCGCGAAAGGCGAAGCGCGATATAGCGAGGGATTACTGTACATCATTTACTATCAGATTTTGTTTTTGTCTGGTAAAAACAAGCATAATCAAAACCAGATACTGAATATGAACAATTTTATACAATTATAATTTTTAAAAATATTTCTATGTCATTTGTGCTGAACAAATGTGCACTGATTGTTGGCACTTTTTATCTTTTTTCTTTAAGTGCCCAGAATGGGTCAATTTGTAATAAAATTTAGGTGAATTTTAAGGTTTGAGAGTTTTTTTAACTCATGTCTATACCACACAACATATCCTGCTCCAAGACAATGTGCTTAATTTGAAGATGTCTGAAATACATTTAAAGATGTCTTGATTATGTTTCCAGATATATTAAAATAACATTCAGACAATTTAAGATATCAGAAATGCATTTTAAGACATCTTAAATTGATGTCCAGTTACAGTGTTCTGTCCATTTTCAGATACCTGAAATGCATTTAAAGATATGCTTCCTGCTCATTTTGAGGTATATCAAATGAATGTCAAGATATGTCAAAATAGATAGGTTGTCCCATTTAGAACAAAAAATCTATTTTACAGGAAGTCATTTTGAGTTATCAAGAATAGCATTTCAGATGCAGCATCTCAAAATGATTACAAACTTATTCTAAGATATCTCAAGATGTATTTGGGATACCTCAAAATGCACAGGAACTTAGCCAAGGATATCTTGAATTACATTTGTGATATCTGAAAAAGAACAGTGTTATCATTTCATCTTAAAATCTGCTTTAGTTATCATATAATGCATTTAAGATATCTTAAAATAGACATATATGGGGATAGCTGTAATTCACGTTAAGATATCTTAAATGCATTTGAAGATTTCTTTAAACCTTTTCTGAGACATTTCTAAATGTTAATTTGGCTTGCCACAGACGTATGGCAGGGACATTTGTAAATTACATGTGCCATTTAAACAGAATTAGCTTGTAATTAAAAATTTGTAAGAAATAAAATCTGGCAGATTCTGCTTTTCCTTTGTTACACACAATAAGGAGCAATCAGTTAAATGGACATATTACTTGATTATAACCCAAGATACTTTTTTCTAATTTTATACATTTTGCTAATTTGTTTTTAATTTATGGTTTATTACCTATGCTCGAATAATAAACTCAGATATAAAACTTTATTCTGTCACTTCTTCTGCTAATAAAAAGCATTTAGCTCCTGTAGACTGTTGTGCAAAGTGATGCCACATTTTTAAAGGGGGTGGGGTTGTTAAATCTCCCCCCACTTTAAGAGGGAGACACACCCCACCACTGCAGGCTTTCACACATAAATTTTTGAAGAATGTTTCCAGAAACATTTGAAATGAAATGAACATTTTTCCATGCTGTTAAATGTGCTGGAATCATTATGTACAGAGCTCTTTAGCAGCTCTTGCTCAGCATGCCTTGTTTCTCACAGATTCTAAAGTGATGACTGTAAAGATTTGCATATAAAAACAACAGGGAAAGCAACAGAAAGACCTGGTTGAACAATTTTCTTAATATATTTTTCATCAATTTCACCTACGGTGTAACAACACTGTGGATTTCATTTTATCTTCTAAATGTGTTAAGGCCACCTACAAAAATGATCAGATTTATAGCCAACAGCAGCAGCAGCAGCATGGAAGGTGACATAACAGAACGTAAATGTATAAACTTTAAAAGAAAGTACAAGTCACTTTCATTGTTAATCAAAAGATAGCAGAGTGGTGCAACAGTTAGAATTACTGTCTACAGTGTGTCCTGGCGAGGGGAGTTGTCAAAGGCACACCAGACATGCATTCTTGGTGCTAGGTCCTCTACTCTCTGTACACCACCTTTGTGGCCTCCATCATCTAATTGCATGAGTTCTTTTATCACGCCTATGTCGACAATACACAGCTGTACATGTTGTTCTCCGCGGAGGACAATATGGTATCAGCTAGAGTCTCTGTATGTTTTACTGATATCTCAATATGGATGAAGAACCACCACCTACAGCTCAACCTGGCAAAAACCGAGCTTCTTGTGATCCTGGCCAGCCAGTCTGTTCAACTCCCCATCACTTTACAGCTTGGCTCACTGTCGCTAACACGCATCAAGTCAGTACACAACTTTGGGGTGGTGATTGATAAGCACCTTTCTTTTTCTGACCACTTTTCTACTGTTTCTCATGCATGCTGGTTCATGCTGTACACCATCCACAAGATCAGACCTTTTATGACAATATGCAGCACAACGTCTGGTCCAGGCTTTGGTCTTGTTGCAGCTGGACTACTGCAGCTCACTTCTGGCAGGAGCACCAACATGTGCTATCAAGTCACTGCTGATGGTCTAGAATGTATTTAACCAACCAAGACAGGCACACGTCACTCCCCTCTTCAGGTCGCAACATTGTCTCCTTGTAGCAGCACGCATTAAGTTCAAATTTATGATGCTTGCATACAGAGTAGTCTCAATAGGTCAATACCTGAGTATATGGAGATACTGGTGAAGTGCTGTGCACCTTATCACCCACTCAGGTCTACCATGGAACAGCGTCTGGTGGTGCCATCTCTACAGGGCATCAAGTGTCAATCCAGACTCTTTTTGTGTGTGGTTCCAAGTTGATGGGCTGCCCACCTTCATCCATAATGCTGACTCCCTCAATGTATTCAAGAAGCAATTGAAGACCCATCAATTCTGTACAATATGTTTCTAATTGAAAAGAAGAAGAAGAAAAAAACTTTCTGCTGCAATACTTTATATTCTTGGTTATTTGTTTAAGTGTAATTAGTTTATTGATTGTGCATCTACGAGTTATTACATCCTTTCACTTGTGGCATTCAACTTTTGTTACCTGTCCTATTACACTGGCTGAACAAACAGGCCCAAGCCTAATGTTACTTGATTGCCTACCTCATTTGTAAATCCCTGTGGATAAAAGCATCTGTTAAGCAAATAAATGTAAATGTAAATGGACGTGAAGTGAAGTGAAGTGCTTTTGTTGAGTTCCAACACTAAACTGAATTAGTAGTGACAAGATGGCAACTTTAAAGGCAAAAACTGGAAGTGATGTCATTCAGGGCTCGAACTGGAAGTGACATCAGTCTGGCCACCAGAGCCGGAAGAGACATTGTTGATGTTAAATCATGTAGGTTTTCCCGTATTTGGCCTGTAGAGATAACAGAAGTAGGTTTAGCGCACCCCGCCATCCCGTGGCCAGGTGGGTAATTACCTCCACTTGGTCCATTCAGGTTCCTCCTAATTGCTTGTGTGTGACAGTAGTTTTACTCTGATTTTCACATCATTATTGACACTATTTATGAGGGTGTCAGTGTGCTTTCTCTTGATTCAAGGTTCAATCCTGCCTTACACCAAATGCTTCCAGATCAGATACAGTGAAGTTCTTAGTAACCATGTAATAGAGAAATGGTTGCAGAAAACTGATGAATCAATGGATTTTTAATTTTTTTCCCTCATACTGTACCTCAATTGCCACAAGCCACCTCTCCTACTTGGTTTGTTTCTGCCAGGGACATGCTCCCTGGCGTATGTTTATTTTTATATATTATATAAAAATACAATATGTCCTTTTTTAAATTATATTATTAGTATGATTTTTCATTAATTATGTAAATTTTATTAATGTGCTACATGTATGTGCTTCATTGATTATCATTTGAAGTGTGATTTGTTTGGTTTCTGAATTTTTTGCTTCATCCTTGTGTTTACAGTTGCTACATTACAGACAGAATTGGTTGGGTTTTGCATCTTTGCTCATTTTAAATATTTTCGAATAAAATTCCTTTTTATAGATTCTTTGTAGACTTGTATCTCAAGCCATTTTTTCCTCTCTCTGAAGAGGCATTTTGGTTGATTGTTTTTTTTTAAGCTTTTGAAACCAAACTTCTTTTAAGGGCAATGTAAGCCACAGCCAGTTAATAGAGTTAGGGGTCACACAACCAGGGGTGAGGCCTATTTCTGAGCAGGCCTGGTTTATCAGTCATTTTTGTGCCCTCACACACTTTCACTATTTGAAATCAATTGAATCACAACACCACAACACCTGATCAAGAATATTGTCAAATTCCATATTCTTCCAGGACACTAATTCCCCATTTCCATTTTAAGCTGTTGGGCCCTTGAGCAAGGCCCTGAACCTGTAATTGCTTTGTCCCAGGTATGACATTAATCTGCATCCAGCCCTGCAAGCAGGTCCTCCAATTTACAGGCAAAACTTGGGAGTTGGTGACAGGATTGGTAATCCAGCCACTATAAAACAACTGACACTGTTCCAGTGTGGTACTGAGGTGCCACCTGCTGCACTCAAGTCTCAATCCAGGTGGTTCTGCGTGTGGAGGGTGAGGCAATATGCTATCAGCGTGTGCTCCCAACCCCTCTCTCTCTCTCTCTCTATCTTTCTTTGATGCCGTTTTGTTAAATTTGTGATTTATCTCTCCTGCTTCGTTTTGCCATGTATTTTTACATGTCAACATTCTACTATTTTATTTAGGCCAAGGGTAAGGGCTACATTTTTATGAGACAATTCTAGAAGTAGAGTTAGTGTGTGGCAGCAGAAGCAAGAATGATAAAGTCTGTAAAGTTTCAATGCTTTAAAAATGGTTACCAATATTACTATATGTTTTGATAGGATTTTTGGCGGTTAAAGTGGGGCAAGTCCTGATTACACTGTTGAGGCAATAGGGGCATTTTAAACTATCCATGGGGGATATATGGCTATAACTGCTCCTGGGCACTAATAGGGTTTATGAAAATTTTAATGTATGTTCAAAGCCTTCTGACATTAATTTTTTTTGCGTGTCACACCCTATTGCAAGTACATTTGGTGATATTTGATTTGATGTTGGGCTTTAGCTAAACAGATTTGGAAGTGGTAGGGATCAAAGGTACAATGTGCTTAGAGACCTAATTACTATTATACTAGGTGTACTGGTGATAATGATCTGGAGACCCAGCTTCCCAAGCAATCACTAAATCCATAGAGTGTACATTCAGTATAAAAAAACACAAAGGCCAGATCAAATAAAAGTTGTGAAGACATGTGCAGCTGGAATTGGACTACATAATGAGAATATACTGTACACTGTATGAAATGTCATCAGATTTAGGTTAGATCATGAGAACACATGTAAAATGCCACAGAATGTATTTAAAAGAAGTACCAAACCAATGAATCATTATGAGAAATATGATAGAATTTAAACTACATAATAAGAACATTTTCAAAACACATGACAAAACTTGTTGGTCAAAAATAAGTCAAATTATTCAAACCAAAGCATCGGATCAACAAAAGATTAATTAGAAACACTGCACTGTTAATATAAGAAAAAAAAATCAAATTGACAAAAATATCTTAGAATTTACAATTGTTGTATGCAAGAAGCTGTAGGTTTTATCAAATAGAAACATTTGATTGATTTCATAGAAATGCCAGATCAATGACACAGTGAGAAACACTGTAAGAGTTAAAAGCAATAGTGGTAAAATATCTGAAATGTCATAGGATTTAGATTAGTAAATAAGATCACATGAAAAATACCATAGGTTATAGCACCAAATTAATCCAACAGAAGGACCACACCAAAACATTACGTTAGATAATGGCGATGTATCCAAACTGTCATTGAATATAAATTAAATAATCAGAGGCCTCATGTATAAATGGTGTGTACGTACAAAAATGTTGCGTACTCCCGTTTCCACGCTCAAATCGTGATGTATAAAACCTAAACTTGGCGTAAAGCCACGCACATTTTCATGCTAGCTAAAACCCTGGTGTACACAAGTTCTCCACTCGGTTTTGCAAACTGGCGGCACGCAGCGTCAAAGCAGTGCTACTGTTTCTGTGTGATTTCCCTTTCTTTTTTAGATCCACATCCCTGACACGGCTTTATAAATACACTAAAATTAACATATTGTTTGTAGTTTAATGCATCTGATTGTAATTAACCTGTAACAATATAATGGTCCACAGAATGGTCAAACTATTCTAAATACCATAGCTGCTTTAACGTTGTTACTCTCGCTGCACCTTCTTCCTCTTTCAGCTGCTCCCGTTAGGGGTTGCCACAGCAGATCATCTTTTTCCATATTACTCTCACTGCACCACCCGGAGTATTTATATCACTGTATCTGAGTAGGGAATCACAACTCTACAGCAGCTGATTGGAAAGAGAATTATCGGTATACAGCATGAAGCACAAGCTGTCTCAGCCATGCTGTCTATTGAACTGCTCTCATGTGACAAATGCTTCAGAGCCTTTCCTGCACAGACCTCGCGGTTCAGAAACAGTTTCATTCCAAGAACTATAAACACACTCAATCCATCAAGTCCATCAAGTGCTCCTTGTAGAACTGTTTGTACTTATTAGTACAATCACCTCACTGTAAACTTGCGATACAGGTATAATATTGCACAACCTGAGCAACTTTATAAAGCACGCAATTACATATGATGACGATATCATTTTTAAAATGAAATGCAGCAAAATATGTTTGTTATATTATACAGATAAAACTTTAACTTCATTTAAATAATCTATAATCTATATTGGCATTCCGTTCACGGATTGTTCCTGCCTTGCGCTGTATTCTTGCTGGGGCTAGTGTGACAATGGAAGGAAAGATGGATAGAATAATTAAACATGTACTACGAAGATATTTCAATGTTCCTTAAAAGTTTTGAAGAATCAGAGTTCTCAGCTTACAGATGGCTTAATGTCTATTACAGATCTGATTGTGTGGCGATTGGGTATTTGGAGAAAGAAAAGTAAGGACAGGAATTGGGGGTTAGTACGTTTGAAAGAGACAGTACTGCTGCAATAAATTATTTCATCGAAGGCCATGCATGGTGCAGCAAGCATCTTGCATGAGACATATACAATCACTGCGCCACCGTGTTCCCATGTTTAATAACATGCTTTAACTCCTATCATCATGAAAATAATATCAAGTATACATCTCAGTATTTTAATTATTCAGAGAACTGTAATATCACGAATGTAATGGATTCTGTGTCCTGTCAGAGGAAGAGAAAGCCCGTTTAAGAAACACGTAGTGTTTCACACACATAGAGTACATAGAAAATGAAATATAAAACAAAGCATTTAACATGCTACTTTAGTTATGATGGGATTTGAGAAACTACTAAATTAAATGATTTTATGATGAATTTTATGATGTTCTACTTTAATGACACAATAAACTATGTGATTAAAGTGGAAATTTTGAGATTAAAGTTGACATTTCGTGCTTTTTCCCCACTGTGTGCCTTTTTTTTTCTCTCTACCCTAATAAGCTTTCATATGACACTCAGACAATGGGCTACAACTCACCTTTTCACGGTAACTTTGATACCTGACAACTTTTTTATTTCGGGCACTGTGTGACTTTGTGAACTTGAGCTTTCGAGTTTCTCCGACACTGTATGTCATTTGATCAACTTCTTTTTGTTGTTTATACCACTGTTAAAACCAACAAATAGTACGTTTTTCCTTGCCTCCACTTGGTATTCGCTGAAATTCTTCTATTTCCCCCGTGCTTTTGCCATTGCCTTTTCAAAGAACACAAAGCTTAAGGGCTATTTATATTAATTTGCATATTCAAAGAGGTGTTATTCTGGGAGGAGTTTGGAGAGTGACAGCAGGCGCATGCACGTGCGTTACTTTTCATGCTGACTGGGATTTATGGAGCAGAACAACGTGGACGTTGGCAAACGCACAGATTTATGCATCTGGATTTTTTTGTGCGTAAAAACATTTCCGCTTTTGTCCTTATGCCATGTTTTAGTATGAATTCTACGCACGGCATTATGCATGAGGCCCCAGGTCATGTGCTAAATGTAGAATGACTCATCAAAAACAACTAACAGACATTCAGTGAGAGATAATGTGGGCTTTAAGTTAAAAAAAAGGAAAACATGCCTGAAATTTCACTGAAAGTAGATTGGACATTGAGCAGTCTCCCGAAACAAACCATCTTTAGTGGAGTAGCAAGCATTATACTGCCAATTCATAATTATATTAGAGTGATAGAAATTAAGCCTTCACTCCATGCTGTTCAATAATGATGAGCAAAACGATTTAGGCTGAATTGAATTTGCAGCCAACCTCTGTGATTTTCTTTGTCAAAAAAATTGGAAAAGCAAATGGGAGTTTCACTTCCAGCAAAATCCATCATTGACACAAGATAACAAAACAATGTTTATTGTCTGTCTGAAAGCCTTTTCATGTATTAATTACCAGTTAATCTGCCTGTAATTTATTTTTTGTCAAGTATACAAATTTTGTTGAGTCATCAGATGTGCATTTTTTTCAGAATGAAGACTTATTTATGAAGATTTCTATCAATTTTTTTTGGCAAATTTTAATTTTGTTTGTTGTTTGCCCTGTTCTTTGTTTAGGCGACACTGGAGCTGTCTTCTTTGACCAAGATCCTTAAGTTACAGGTAGTGACGGTATAAATATGATGCCATTTCCATGTTTCAGTATCCCTTGGTTAGATAGACAAAGACTTTAGTGTAGTTAGTGTTTAAGCAAATAGGCCAAGGGCTTGGTATTGTTTGGGTTTTTAAACTCCCTTTGTGTTCTTGACATTCAATTCTTTGGCTTACCCCCATGTTTTTTTCAGTCTCTCTGATTATTCTGGCTTTACTATTTATCTGTCAATCACTACATTTGCATCTGCTGGTTACCTATTTTTTCTTCAAAATAAAACTTTCAGACAAACATCTCACTACACATCTGTTGTGTTTGTACTAGTAAGAGGGTGCCCACTTTGCCAACAATGAAGATAATCTTAGCAATTATAATCAGTTCTGCTGAAAGCAGTTCTCAAACCAGACAGTGGTACTTCTTGTACTTTCAATGGTAGATGTATAGACGTTCTTTAGTATTTGGGAGTGTAGCCTGAAATTGTGGTACAGATATTCTTGAGCTTTCTTCACCAAGGTGTGAATGTTCTTGGACCAGGTCAGATCCTCCATGATGTGAACAATGGGGTAAATGAAACTGTCCACCCTCTCTACCCGAGTGCTCTTAATATTGAGGGTGTGGTCCATTGATTAATTGCTCTGCTCAAAAGAACATACAAGCAGCTTTCATGAAAACAGGAAATTCAGCAACATTCTGGAAAACATCATCTGATCAAGATCTGAAGGCCCCCAAAAGTAAAGTTAGATCACTAAGTCATTGGTCAACTCACTGATTAATCAACATCTAAAGCTTTCTAAAACTTAGGCAGCTAATAAAACAGTTATTTGTAAAATGTTAAAAGTAGTGATAAAACTATTGAGACATAATGTCAAAGATCTAAATTTTTTTCACTGAAATAAAACAAAATGATTCATATCACTTCAAAGAAATGGAGTATATATCATTAAAAGATATTGCCTCATTGAGAACTGAAAATAACAGAATCACTGTATGGCTGAATAACTACAGAAGGGTCTTCTATTGTTTTTGCTAAAATCAGGCTTTAGGCAATAATGTAAAGGTAACATTACTTGTCTTGAATTAAATTATTAGAGATGAAGAACATTGCTGTTACTTTATTTGCACTGTGTTCATAAATATTACTTATGAAAACTTTAAAATGACTTCAGGTTTTGACTCATTGATAACGAGAAAACCCCCACATATGATATAACCTTTGACACATCTTGATGTCTAGTTATTTCTAGTTAAGACATCAAACGTTTTGGTGTTTCCCCTATTTTTTCTAGACACAAGAAACCCTAATTTTTAGGCCATTTTTGGACCATATTTTGTGAAGGAAATGTCACCCTTATAATAAAAAATAAACTAATAATCTTAAGCAAAAATGATCAGAAGGACCTTCCACATCAACCAATACCAGAGGCTCAACCCCTAAAGTCATTCTTTTTCACAAAACTATAGGCATGTGGAATGTTGTTTATGATATTTTGAGATTGCTGATCACAAATATGATATTTTTGATATTTGATTCTTCACTGGTGGTCCTAGCCCTCTGATAGCTACTCCCATTAGGTTTACACACTTTTTGATTTGCCATTTAACCTAATGAACACATCTTTGGAATGGAGTGGAAAAACCAGACCAAACAGAGGAAAATCCCTGAAGACGTATAGTATATGAAGAACGTGCAAGCTCCACACAGATAGTGACTGCACCAGGGATTCAAAAACATCATACTGTAGAAATACTGTCTGATGATCACTGTGAACTGTCATTCATCCCCTTCTCTCCTGTTTCTCATCTTGATATTCTACTGGGGCCCTTAGTGCCTTTGCAATATAGCCAAGCTGCTTCTCCTGTCCATGAACAGTGCCACCAGAGATACTGGCATCCTTATAATACAAGGTAGAAAAGATTTGATCTTCTTATCAGACTGCCAACCACATACTTACGGTATTATAGAAAGCCCAGGAAGGGATGGATCTCCAACCGGTCTAAATCATCAAAATTACTTTCATAGGTTCTTTCCTGTAAGACAATGTCTCCCATCATTTATTTTGCCAATGTGTAAACTTTGTTCACTCAGTTCTGTAGGAGGTCCAAGTCTATCAGCTCTCTTTAACTGTTGTGTCATCTTTTAATGTCACAAGTTTACTAAATATTAATATAAATATCATTTATATAAATTAGGCAAAGTAGTGGTCCATGGACTGACTACACTGATGACATCACTCCACATGAGGCTTTTATCACTTATCTGTACTATTTGTCTCCCTCGGTTTAACCAACTTCAAGTCTAGATTTCAAGTTGTCTCTGATGCAAATAGCTTCTAGTTTCAAAAATTAATATATTGTTTGGGACTATATCAAGGATTTCTTGATAAATAAGATTCTAAATAAATTATATCATACAAGCTGTGTAAGCCCATGCTGTAAAAAGAAACTATTGAAATCATCAGAAAAAAAATTGAAATGTAGAGATGTCAGGTAATTGAAAGGAACAACTCTGGGCATCTCTCTCCTAGGAGATTTCATTTTGCTGACATGCTCACCTCGCTTGAGTATTAGCGGTGGGAGGAAAAGTTAAAGGGATACCATTTTGCTGATGTGTTCACCTTGCTTCTGTCTTAAGCGAGTGACTCTTTCTTCTGAGGTTTCGTTTTGCCGACGTGCTGGCCTCACTTGTATATCCTTGGAGGTGGAGCCGTTACCCCAACTCCACCTCTCACTTCCAGGCCGAACAGACAGACACACTTCCACGCGTAGATGTTTATATATAAGATGCTTTGCGATTAGCCTCATCCCATTAATTTTAATCTCTTGTGGCAGCTTGAGAAGACATGCAATTTGACCCATACATAACCTGCATTATTTTGTAACAAGCATTGAATTGCTGTGCCAATTGCTGGTGGTACTACTACTGAAAGAATTGGGCAGTTTGATTTATATCTCGTTTTAAATTAAGCATTGCACTGAACATCATATCAGTATAATTTTATAAGTCAACAGAACAACATATACTGTAGGTGCTGCAGTCACAATTACTGACTTGAACAAGATTTTAGTTGGATATGAGTGTTTTGTACTTGATGTAGACTGAAATCTTAACTCATGTTAGATAGTTGTTTCTAATTTTGCAGATTAGTGTCAGTATGATGTGGAAATGTTAAAGCATGCATGCTGACTGAAGAAACATTATTAAGCCCAGGGCTAGAACCAATAGTTCTTTGTTGGCACAGAAGAGATTTTTTTCTGAAGTCATATTATAAAGACAGCATTCCCAAAGTTTCTCCAAATGGAGTCACAACATAGGCATCAAAAATAATGTTCTAATTTTACACATAAAAAAACACAATGCAGAAACCCACAGAAGAACAACTTATAAGACAGGACAAAATAAGCTACCTGTTTAAGCACTGAGCTTTCCTACACAAGTGTTTATCTCTAATTGTCTGAGAGGGCAGCATCTCAACTTTCCCAACTCTGAAGAACCACCGATTACCCTCCTTTCCCACTTTAAGTGTCTATCTCATTTCACTGCCCTTTCTTATACTTGCCAGTAACCATCACCATAACTCTACTCCAGGCTGATTCTTGAATTCTTCTATTCCTGAGACAAGAAGCACCAAGTGTACAAGGCAGCTATCTTCTCTTTTAAAAACAGATCCTGCTGCCTTTGTCAACGTCAGGGACCTCTTACTGGATGGAATGAGTACTGTTGATCTTTTGCTGTGTTCTCTACTTTGTAAAGTCAGACATCTGAAGTATTTTTGGGTTGCTTGCCCTCTAGCAATGCTCACGCCTCAGAAAAACTTCATAGGCTATGATACTGTCACTGTGCAAAGATCCATCCTGGGTATGATGTTAATCTGCATCCAGCCCTGCATGTAGGCCCTTCAGCTTGCTGGGAAAACCTGGGGGTTGATGGCAGAATTGGCACTCCAGCCACCATAAAAAAACTCACACTGGTTCCATTCCATCTGAACTAGTGTGGTGCTGAGGTGTCACCCGTTGCATGGCTGCACTTGGGTCCTAATCTGGGATCCTGAGTTGGTTTGTCATGTGGTGGGTACAGCAATGCGCTATATCAGTGTCTGCTTCTAACCTCCTCCTCCTTGCCCTCTAGCATCCTGAGAGAACATTGTAGAATTCCTCCAAGGAAACCTCCAGTGTTTCAATCATTTGTGCAAACACTCTCAATATGCTAGTGTGCATTTTACATGTACTCTCAAGTCCCCAGCAAGCCTTCTCATGTCTTGTGCCCATCTAGTGTTACATGAGTTCAAACCTTCCATTACAACCTTAGCATCAGTTACCATATCCTTGCAAGGCTGAAAAAAACATTAATATATTTGCATGATTATAATGTGGTTTTCTGGGTAACTTGTCTCCTTTAAATGCACAAACACCTTTTTAATAATCTACTCTCTATATACTGTATAAAATCCTAAGCCTAAAAGTGCAACGGTGACGTTTTTATGTCACTTTTTTGTCACGCTTTAAATCGGGCTTATTTTAAAACCTACATATATTTGTTTGGTATCATTCTTTTCAGAATTTATCAAACTTTAATATTTTGCTGTTAGATTTTCAGATTCTTATTCCATTTTTAAATTATAAACTAAACAATATCAAGAACTCACATCTCACGAAAGGGACTTTGTGCCAAAAGATTTAACCACGCCGGGGGCCGGAAATAAAACACAAAGAGTAGGACAGCTGCTGTACAGGCTTTTAAATGTTCGAAGCATCTTGTAAGATGGAGATCACGCGGCACAGCAGCAGCAGCAAGCCAGCAGCTGATCGAGCAAAGAGGAGGTTAAAAAAAAAATTTGTTTCCCATTGTATCACCGTTTAAGAGGGGGTTTCGGAGGAGTGACCGCATCTCCTTGGGGTGCTTCAGCCCCCCTCTTCACAACACCAGTGTCAGAGACGCGAAGTGGCTGGCGAGTGAAGCGAGCGGGGGGAACCCCCTAGTAATATATAAGTATGATTTATGTAAGCATTCTGAATTCAAATATTTTAATCTCATGCAACACAATGCTGGACCTGAAATGCAAAATTCTTTGTAATGAACGAAGATTATTACCGATGATCTTTGCTTTGATTCATTTAATGCAATTTTCTATATTCTTATTGTGAAATTTTCCATTTTTTCTTTCCGATTTACTATGGCTGGCTAGATATACTGTATCATACACCCTGCTCCCATGATGTGATTCCATAGAAGGTTTACATACATATTTACTTTCACTATATTTTATTTAACAAACACTGTTTTAAAGCTGCACCTTAAGCATACATTTTGCTTTTCCTCACCATGACATTCAAAATATTTTTCCAAATTCATTTTAGGATGTTTTTTCCAAATATCTAATAAAATTGTTTTGACACAGATTAGTCATGCTGCTTGGTTTCTTATACAGATATAATCAATGTTTCATTCATTTTGTCTTCCTTCACACTCAGCCATGTCCATCTTCTCTCTCCCAAAACCCTTGCTCAGTAATGGCAACTACTCATTTGACAGCTGAGTCTAATTTAATTCTAACTCCTGTAATATTTAATTGAAATTCTGGCACACAGTCTGAGCAGAGAATCATTTTTCTTAATTCACTGATGTTTCTCTTGCTTCTTGATTCTCTCAAGTGCTCCCTTTTCCACTTAAATTCTTTATGTCACCTTTGGCACAGCCCTTTTGCCTTTGCTTGCCCTTCTAGAATCTTGCTTTTAGATTGCATCCTTATCACTTACTTTTGTAATTGTTCTCCATTGGCTTAGTAACATTTCTACATTGTGACTTTATTTCTACATTCTGTAACTGTAAGTATTATTACATACTGCTGTGTAATGACTAGCAGGATTCATTTTATTATTTATGACTTGCACTTCTAATTAAGAGTTCAGAAATATTATATATATATTGTGACATCAGAGTCCCTTTCTTGCACCCCAAAACATGAGGCTGAATTGTAGTACTTTAGCAAATCCAGCTTTAATCAGCTTGAAACAGGAACAGCATGGTTATTTATTGTAGCGTGATCTACCACTCTCCTATACACAGACATGGCAATCAAGCAGGGTTGTGTCCAGGTTAGTGGCCAAGTAATACTGTTTCCTACATTTATAATGTTCCTTGCATCACCCATCAATGACAGGCACTTATAATGTGAACGCGGTCGGCTCGGATAGGATAGGCTTTCTTCCACAGATGTGGTGATCGCACTTTGGGACACTCTTTGGCATGTCGTCCCATTGGGGGACTTGCACAAGAGTTTAGAAACCTTACTATATATATATATATAAATATATATTTATATATATATTATAAACAGAATGATTTTCTTCAGTCCAACTCTTCTAGGTCAGACACATTTTGTAGAGGATTGCACCACATTCAACAAAATGGCACTTTCAGTGGAGTACAATTTATCCACTACAAGGCAGATCAAGTCATACCATTATTAGGTTCAGTCTCCTATGCTCACAAAAGGTTTTCCACTTTAAAGAATTAACCTGAAAACTAAATGGCTGTGTCCGAGAGAATATGACAGAATTAAAGTAATTCTTTATCATGTTCATCCTAAGGAAGCTTGGATTCAGCAGCAATATGTTTGGGTGTTTCCTTAATATTCTGGTGCATTGTTCTAATATTACTTTTAAGTCATTGCCCGTGTCCCATGTTACTTTATTACTTTCCTGCTAAGAGGATTTTTTTAGGATGATGCATTTATAGAAAGACAACTGAGAGATGCCTCTTGACTTCACATGCATGTGTTTGTGATGTGGAACTAAAACCGGAACCCAAAAAATCTACACAGACATGGAAACACCATGAATGTTCCACACAGACGTTACAGGATGGAACTTGAGTTCATGTCTTAATGTCCAATTTAGGACATATGCATAAAGGGACACACATTATGACAATTATACTTGTCATTCAATCTAAAACCTGTCTTTGATCCTTGAAGAGATATCCTCTTCATATGCCCACAAAACATGGGAAGAACATCTAAATTTCTCATAGAAACCACAATAGTAAATGTTAAAACCAGGTTCATTAGAGCATTAGAACTAATCTGACAAGCTCAACAAAGCTTGCCAACCCAAAATAATATCGAGTCAAGTTTTGCAGATCCCCAAATGACAATGTACCACACTACTTGCTAAATTATATAACTTGGTATGTCTGTAGTTGTGAAGAAAAAACTGATGTTTATGAGAAGTTTACCCTTGTCAGTTTTCTAATTGTTTCCATGTTCTTGTTCAAGAACTAATTTTAAAGTAACAGCTGGGGTCCAATGTACTAATTTCCTTCAAAAGTCTAAACACAATCAAGTCATCTCTTAATCTGTTTGTTTAAACTGAAAAGGTTAAGCTCATTCGATCGCTTCTCATAGCTCATATCTCAAAGTCCTATAATAGGCCTAATTGCTCTTCTTTTTTATTTTATTGGAAGAAAATAGCATTCCACTCAATCAAGTCAAACTTATGCAATGAAGAAAATAACATTCCATACTTTTAAGTCGAACTCAGCAAAACAGAATCCCATACCCACCTGAGAAAAAGAGAAGAGAGCCAACAGCATGGGTAACAAAGAAGTGAAAATGTCCTTTTCCCCAATATAAATGCTTATTCTAAAATTTTATTAATTAGACATCTCAAATTTAAAAAACAAAAGTTTTGAATTGATCCACTAAGTGAGAATTTGACTTTTTTTTTCCAATTTCAGGTAATATAGAACATCAATTACCCAAAGATTTATAAAAGGTGGGATGGGATTCTTCCAGTTAAGCAGGATAAGCCTACGGGCATGTAGTGTGGTACAGATAATTAAAATCCATTTCTCCTTCTCCACTTTAAGCCCATCTGGGAGTACACCAAACACAGCTGCTAATGGGTTAGGAGTGATTATGACACCAAGGCTGTCTGATAGACATTCAATGATTTTTGACCAAAATTATGTTAACTTGATGCATGCCCTAAACATGTGGCCCAGTGAGGCGAGAGCTAGACTGTAACATTTGCAGGTTGGACCTTGCCCTGGATACATTTTGGGCAATTTTAAACAAGATTAATGTGATTTTAAAGTTTTATTGAATGCTTTGCACATAAGAAGCTAAAGTGTATTCTATGCATTCTTGAGATGCTGTCTGAGTTTTCAAGACTGATCAATATTTCTTCTGGAATAGAAATTGGTGGGATGTATATAAAATCGTGTAGGTTTTTTTTAGCAAAATTTCTAATTTAAAGAAGTAGAAAAATTGTGTTGTTAGGAAGATCAATTTTAAGCGTAATTTGTCATAAGATGCAAAAACAAAGTGCTTTAATTCCAAATATTTTCCATAAATTAAATACTGTGTAGGTTTGAGAGGGTTGTAAAGGGTGATTATCATGTAGAGGTGCACAAGATAAAAGCTTCTCTGCCTTGAAGTACATCCTGCATTGGTTCCATATTTTGAGTGATTGATGGACAATTGGATTATTGTAAAGGGTGGTGAACGAAAAATCGAACCGTCTCCGACCGGCTGGCTTGAGCTATTAAACAGGCAGGTGCCGTCACGACATGGATAGAGCGACATGTCACATTTCTTGCGAGTCACTTTCTCGAATTCACAATGTCTTCACAGAGAAACGAACTGTCAGCAAAGGTTTGTGGCCACCAAGATCACCGGAGCTATCCACTTGTGACTTTTTCCTGTTGGGCAATCTAAATGGAAAAGCATATGTCAATAATCCAAAGACATTAGAGGAACCGAAAGACAATATTCAGAGTGAAATTCGAAAAATTGAAGTGGCTGAGCTACGTCACGTCTATGACAATATGGTGCGGCGTTGAATAAAGTGTATTGATGCATAAGAAATCATTTACAGCATCTCCTCTAATCAGTAAGTACAGATTTTTGTATTGCATATCTTTCGTTTTGTGTATGGGCTAAGAAATGTACGTCGGCGTTGGAGTCGGAGATGGTTCAGTTTTTCATGTGCCACCCTGTAGATTGATGATAATTGGAAATTTCTGGGGCACAAAGCAGTACATATAAAGAAGGACAGCAAGATTTTATTTCAAATGCAGACCACACCTTTGTATCAATTTGTGTCAATTTCCCAGACTGTATAGCCACCCATTAATAAAAATAAAAGTTAGGTAGTGCCATGCCACCTTCTGATATAGGTTTTTGTAGAGTTGCCGAATTCCAGATAAACAAAGTCATAATTGAGTCTAATTTCTTAAAGAATGATTTGTTAATGTATAAGGTGATGCTCTGAAATACAAAGAGAAGCTTGGGAAGGATGTTCATCTTGACAGAAGTGGTTCTCCCTGCTCATGTGAGATGGAAGGTAGTCCATCTGTTCACATGTTGTCTGATTTTTTCCATCCTGATAGCAAAATTGTGTTGAAAAAATATCTTTATATTTACTTGTGATGTTTAACCTTAGATATTTAAACTGTTCTGTTAAAATAAATGTCCAGTCAAGTATTCTGTGCTAAAGAGTTCACTTGATAAAAAAACACTTTTATTCAAATTGATTTTGAGTCCAGATATCTTTTGAAATTCTACTAATACATTCAGAGTTACAAGTAAAGATGTTTGTGGGTTTGATATACAGTACCATATAATCTGCATATAGTGAAATTTTTTTGTTCAAGTTCTTCCCTTTTATCTATAATGCATTTCAAAAGTGAATGGCCAATGGCTCAATAGTAATTACAAAAAGCAATGGTGATAGAGGGCACCCTGTCGAGTACCATGTTCTGTTTTGAAGTAGTTTGAGGTCATGTTGTTAATACAGACAGAGGTTTCTGAGCTGGTACAAAGCAGTTTTATCCATTTACATATATTTGGGCCAAACCCAAATTTGTGCAATGTGATGAATAAGTAGTTCCATTCAACTCTGTCAAAGGCAATTTCTGCGTCAAAAGATAATAAGACTTCTGGTGCTTCTGTGTTTAGTTTCTCCAGTGCTATATCCTTTTTTGTAAAACTGAGATAAAACTGCACACACTACACGAGATGAGGCCTCACAATTGTGTTATAAAGCTTAAGCATTATCTCTCTTGACTTGTACTCCACACAGCATGCTATATAAACTAACATCCTATTAGCCATCTCTTATTGCTTCTGACCACTGTCTGGATGGACAGTAGATATAGAGGAGTCCACTACAAACCAAAAGTCCTTCTCATAAGGTTCTATACACTGGGTGGCAGAGATCCTTCATTGGCTTTGACCATAGCAGCGGCGGCTATGAAGATGAAAATAAAAAACACTCCCCTGTTAAAAAATGCTTAAAAACAATGATTAAACTAAAGAACTCTAACAGCTTATAAAGTAATTTTTCATTCTAAATTATCTAAAATTTACTGAAAATGAACTTGCCACTTCAGCTCTCCTCATTTTCCATTTCTGACTGTGGCATTATTGACAATTATGAAATTAACCTTAAAGGGGGTCTTCAGAAAGGAGCTCAAATATCAGGCATGCTGTTTCCCTTTCTCTCTAGACCTTTATGCATGCTGGGAAGCACATGGAGCTGCATTTTGTATAATGATATTATCAGAAAGGTTGGTAAATATCATAGGAAAAAGGGGATCGTTCACATATTTAATAAGTAAAAGGTTTAGTATGAAAAGTGGGAAAGAAAGGGCAATATGGATCAGAAAACTCACCCAGCATAGTGCTTGCTGGAATAAAACAACTGAACTTACAGCAGATTTAAAGTTGAGGGTCTGACCAGGACATTGATTACCCTGTAGATAGCCACCAATAAAAATGAAGGGTATAACTGAGAAATAATTTGCATTATTCAATAAGGTTTGTAGGAACATTTAGCTCCAAAGCTGTTCAAGTACCAGCCAAAAAGAACTCACGCTTGTGAAGTGTTAATTAAACTTCATAGATAGGATTTAAAGTAAGAAAGAAGTAGTAATCAATTAGCTATTATGGTCGTGTTTTCAAGTGCGCCTAGCAAACAAAGTAGACTTAGAAAACAGATGCACTTATAAGCCACTGTGTTATTCATCAGCTCAGCAGTTTAGCGCCAACAGATGGGCACTGCTGGCAAACATCCAAAATGGAAGCAGAAAGCATTAAGGCTTCTTATATTTATAAACAATTTGCAAACATTAGAAAGAAACAGAAAATGGCACAAAATGTGTTGGATGTTTTATTAGCCAGTTACTTCATTAATTGGATACTCCCACCATCAGATATTGTCATTGTTTACTATTCTTTCTGAATCTTTGAACAAATACACACACCGGGCAGATGAGATGCCAGCTACAAAATATAGATTAATACATTTTGTATTTCATTGCAGTGACTGTTAGATGTGTTGACAATTTAATATTCATTATTCACACAAACTCACCTCTTGCTGCAATGTTTATGTATTAAGACCTTGGAATATCTGAAAATTGCAAATGTTTGTTTTGATTATTCTCTTTACAAGCCAACAGAATTTAACCTCCCAAGGGATAATCAAAATTTGAAATTAAATTGAAAACAGAATAATACACTCTTTGTGAATCAATGCAGTAGCCTGCCATGTATTAGAAGCTTATGTGTAAATACTGTAGATGTAGTGGTGTCTGTGTACCATTTTCAGAGATATTCTATTTAATTAAGTAATTCATAACCAAAAGAGAAGCATTTAAATTAAGTGAGGCTCTGCTACTAGAAAGGTATTTCTGAAGAGAAATGTATACTTTTTATAAGTATGCAAGCATAGGGCCTATTTAATTATTTGAAGACATACTATAAATTGATGAAATTACATACAATATATCTTTTTATTTAAAAAGTTTTCAATTTGGTATACAGTAAACCCTCGTTTATCACGGTTAATCCGTTCCAGACTCTACCGCGATAAATGAATTTCCGCGAAGTAGGATTGTTTACTTATAAATTGAATATTTTCGCAGTTAGAGCATATAAATCCTGTTTACTGCCTTCTAAATATGTTTTTTAACATTATTAGAGCCCTCTAGACATGAAATAACACCCTTTAGTCAAAAGTTTAAACTGTGCTCCATGACAAGACAGAGATGACAGTTCCGTCTCACAATTAAAAGAATGCAAACATATCTTCCTCTTCAAAGGAGTGCGCATCAGGAGCAGAGACTGTCAGAGAGAGAGAGAGAGAGAGAAAATCAAACAATCAAAAATCAATGGGGCTGTTTGGCTTTTAAGTATGCAAAGCACCGCCAGACAAAGCAGCTGCAAGGAAGGGAGAAATGTGAAGGTAGTCTTTCAGCATTTTTTAGAGGAGCGTCCGTATCCTCCAGGCCAGTGTGTGAACAGCCCCCCTGCTCACACCCCCTCCGTCAGGAGCAGAGAATGTCAGAGAGAGTGAGAGAGACAGAGAAAAGCAAACAATCAAAAATCAATATGTGCCGTTTCGAGCTTTTAACACTAGAATTACCAGAGCCTACGAAAAAACTCGTAAATGCGTCCCACCTTAAATCGCGTCTTAAATCCGTTTGCACATCTCCGCCAGAGTCTTTTGTCATCTAAATGTGCTGATAAACACAAGCTACTAGCAGCCAGCTATTCCATCCCCCCACCGACTTAGAATGAACTTCTCCTAGCTCATGCCTTGCCTTGATTTGATTACAGTATCTGGGATTGAAGTGGAGTTTTAGAGTGGAAATAATACTGTATAGCGTTATTTGGAATACACGCATTTCATGTGTGTTCCGTTTCTATAGTAGTCTGTGCAAACACATTTTTAAAACAGAAACGTTTTTCATATTCTAATAGTAAATGACAAAATGTAGGCATAAACTATATAACGTATGAAGCCTGAAGTCCATATATCAAAGAAACACTTTCACAAAAGGTACATATAAGAGAACACATGCGCTTTTATTCAAAAATATAACTGCACAAAAAAAAAAAGCCGCGTTAGCATGCCACATTGATACTCTTACTACAACCGCCGCGGTGGTGTAATGGTATCAGCTCCCGACTGGGAATCAGAGGGTGGTGAGTTTGATCCCGCACGGCTCCACTTCGAGAAGTGAACTGCTCTTATTCTTACAATTTTAGAATAACAGCATAAATTTGATTTCAGTCTGTAACAGCCGGTGTAACTTATGATACTGGTAAAGGTTAGCTTTTTTGCTTTTTTTTTTATTCACTTTTCATTCTCGCAGTCACATTCAGAATCAATCCATACAACCCAGCAGGAATTTTACGTACTGACTTGTGGCAAAGATGGCATCCTATGACAGTGTCCAGTTTAAAGTCACCAATAGCTTTAGTATGACTTAATGTACTCCCAATGTGTATCAATGGAGATTGCATGGCTATGTGCTTGATTTTGTGCACATTTTAACAATGGGTACTGCTAAAACACTGTAAATTGGAGGGGTGTTCATGTACTTTTCATTATTTAGTGTAACTCCAAGTGTGTAACTGCTTTTTGAGTCTCTGACATTCATTCATATTCCTCTGATTTTTTTTTGTTGATGAGCTGTTATAATAGTCAGTGCAGAATTTAAGCTTTTAATGCACTGTTATTTATAATTTGCATAGCCTATGAAACATTGAACTCTGAATGTTTTAATTTGATTCAGAATCCAAACATAACAGAAACTTCATTACTGTTAAACAAAATGGAAAATTTGTGAAATTTACAAACTTTCCATTTAAATACGAGTTACATTATAAAGTTTTTCTTAAATCCAGATTAAAAACAGCAGATAGCTTATCTTGATTGAGTAAAATAAAAATCACTTAAACAGGGTAATTGTTGTATGTGTTGAAATTATGTAATCTTCAATACAGAACCATAAGGAAACATCTGTGTTTGAAACCTGTTGTTACACACATACTCATGGGAAGCAGCTAAAGGGCTCAAAAGAAGGTAATTCCCGGTCGGACCAGGGGGTAGCAGAGTGCACTGATCCTTTTTCTTTCTTCCCCACAGACCAAATGCGCGAAATTATGCCTAGGCTCTATGACGTCACTTCCATTTCCACACCAGAAGACGTCATTTCTGGTTCCCACCCCAGATGACATAATTTACCCCCCATCCGACTTTAAAACCGCCTTGTCTATACCATAACCTCAGTTGTGTTTTGGACTTTTGCCAGTAAAGACCCTTCCTCTGCAAATCTTCAAAATTTCAGCCACTTTCCAAAACCTTTTTACTTGTCAATGCTTGATTATTATCACACTACATCTCTATGTATATAAAATCTAACGTTTGTCTGTCTGTATGTTTGTCCGCTTTTCATGAGAGAACTACTTGTGACGATGCAGGTTCTGCTCTATGCTCCAATCTTCCTTCTGGGAATCCTTGAACCCAACACCGTCGGTAATGTCACCAATGAGCTGGACAGTGAGGCACAACAATGAAGCAAGGGGATGGTGCAAAAAGTGCAAAATGCTTTTATTTAAAATCAGCAACCCAAAAACAAAGTGTCCAAATTAAAGTGCAGTGCGTCAAAAATAAGTCATTAAATAAATAATCCGATAAAATGAGTGAACTGGTGGAGGTTAAAAACACAATGAAGAAATCCTTTAGAAACAGCGAGGTTAAAATAATGGCAGGAAGCAGTCTTTTAAAACACAAATCCTGGTACATCCTTCTTTAACCCGGCAACTCCCCTGCTTCTCCGTTCCAGGCCCCACAACAGGGGAGTCGCCCTACCAGCATATGCAGCTCCTTCAATACTGGTCCGGTAGCCCTCCGATCCCCAGCTACATCGGCTCCAGCCAGACCAAGACTTGGGTTCCTTCCCCAGCAGCCAGGGTGCTCATGCTGGGGGACAACACGACCAAAGCCTCCACGACTCCCACTATCGTCAATGGCCAGTCAACTCCACAGCCGGTCACTCCAGCTACTCCCAATTACTCAGCTGGAGCGACAGCATCAATCTTCCCCCTCCGAGAGTTGGCCACACTCCTCCGGGGCTCTCCTACCAGCTGCCTGCCTTTGTTCAAGCGAGCCTGCTGTTACTCGCTCGCTTGCACCGGCTTCCCACTTCTCCAGCCTTCTTCTCCTTTAACCTCCCGTTCTTTCTCACTCTCTTCCTTTTTCTTTTTTTCTCTTTCCTTTTTTTTCTCCTAGCTGCCTCGCGCTTTTATTTATTACAAGGACGTGCATCAGGTGTGGCAATCAGCAGCTCCCAGCAACAGTTACGGATGCAGATGACTCCTCACCTGTGCACTTAAGTGAGGGCCATCCGCATCACGCATCACCCCGGGAACCACTCCAACCACACTACCACGTCCTGTCTCTAAGCCGCGAGTGCGGCGACTATTTATTTAAAAAAGTGTCCTTTTTGACTTGAGCTGTTGACCCGCTACACCACATTCCTCCCCCCATAAGCCTCAGTTACACATGAAAGCTCTATGCCACTGCCAACCCTGTGCAACTAGCGGCCCAGGTCCACAGCTCGGCCACACTACCACTGCACTAAAACAATAATAAATAAAAGCACTAAAACAATCCCACAATAAAACCAACCCAAGCCCCCTTTGTAAAAATAGGACATAAAAGAATAAGAACTTTTAAAATGACAATAAAAGCAATCAAATAAATAAATGTCCATTAAAAAGCTCAGTCCTTTAAAATGACCTCCGGCTTGGGTCTGTGGGTTCTTTTAAAAAGGTCTGGCACCAAACCCGCTTGCTGCTCTGTCTCCTACTCTTCGGTCCCCACTGCCAGCCCATCCCACCGCTGCCACCAAATGTGACCATGCGGGTTGTGCTCCATGCTCCCACGGCCTTTTTGACTTGAACTGTGGACCCGATACACCACACTACTTAACAAATTTTGTTTTTTTTCTATAATTTGCTTGAACATTATGGTTGATTTTGCAACTTCTCCATCATGCTAAGTATCATAGTTCGCTTGCAGTAATGATTTATTTGTGCGAATCTAAGAGATATGCAGCGGGCCGAGGGAAGGGGAGCGGAGACCTCCTTACTCATGCACAAGTCTCATGGCGTGTATCTTACATACGCTTAGCTAGCGAAAGAGAGAACTACTTAATGGATTTAGATTGTTTTTTTTTTGTAGAATTTGCTTGAACATTCCGGTTGATTTTGTGACTTCTCTCATCGCACAGAGGCTGCGGGCCAAGGGGAGGTGGACGTGTGATGTTAGGAGTTGGGAGCCGGGTTGGGGTCCTCCGCACTGTCCTGTTTCACTACTATGTGGGCAGAGCCATGGGGGACGGCTGGTAAATTAACTTACATACTGCTGCAATTCAAGAAGAGCATATAATCATCTGCAACATACAGTAATAAAAACACATAATAACAGATTTGGAGAGAAGGTAATCTTAGTGCTTTTAATTTTAAATTCATTTTCAAACATAAAACAGTATCAAAGGTAATGTAGATCAGGTATAGCATAAAGAGAGAGTTATGTTTAGAAAATTAACTCCAATGAGTTTTATCTCTCAGACAGTTAAGATATCTCAATAGAAACTCTCCGTTATATTAGATGAGTTACCTTTTCTCTTTCAACTACTTTGATTCATTCATTCACCATTAATTATGCTTCAGGTTGAGTTTCTTTCTGGAAAATTTACTGCAGTTACCTTAGAAGCAAAAGCAGTCACTTTTTATCTTTTTTAATCAATATTCCATAAACTGTTGAAAGGCAGAAATTAAATTATTAAACAAGGTTACTTTTGATGTAAGGACAGCTTCATATGAGGTTTAAGTCCACAAAATCATTTTTAATACATTCTTTAATGCTTTCTGAACACAACTCACAAATACTGCAGGTTTATCATTTCTTTACAAATACCGCTAGAAGCCTACTGTCTTTAGTGCTGTTGACATCTAAGAGCAACATCTCATTTTAAAAGCTGTAAGTGAATTTTTAATCAGCACGTCAGTTTCAAACTGAAGCATATTTCTTAGACTGCTCACTCAAGATAGAATGTATATTGATTTATTTTTGCTTTCTTCATTTTTTAAATTACAGACAGTAATTCTAATTTCCAGCCTAACTGCATATTGTCTAACAACAGTTCTTGTGGAAATTCTTCACACTCAGAATAACACCAAATGGTATATAAAAAGGGTGCTTTTGTTGAATAGACAAACCAACAACAGTTTAAAAGCAGGCATTTTAGCTGGTCATGAGTTTAGACAGATGTTAAGTTTCTCAACTCAGCTAGCTTCACTAAAACTTCACGTTTCCTAACCAACAACAGAACAGTAGCATGGACCATCATGCTTACTGCAAATTGTTTCTTTTATTCTAAAAGTCCAAGTTTGTCTTAATTGGATGAATTATCATTAAGTTACATTAATATTTGAATTAATCTGACTATCATTTACAGTATTTAAGGATAGAGGCCCCTAGAAAACAATCTGTCTATGGCAAGTAGTTGCTTTTACATATGTAACCTCAGACATTAAGTGCTATTTAAACTAGAACGTGCTTCATAATAAAATCTCAGCGGACAAGAAGCTAACTAATTTGTGTTACCTAAGTAATATTTCAAATGTAACCTTAGAAGCTAAGTGCCACTTCTTTCACATGTCATGTACTTTAAAATAAAACCTCAGAGACTAGGTAGGTAATATGTAACAAACATAACGCGTAATACATATTCACCCAAAGTCTAAGTATTAAAAATACTCACAAAATACAGTATGAACATTCAAATTGTCAACTTCAGAGATTTGTTTGCAGAAAAGGGCTAAACCTTCACAACTTTAATTATAACAAAAGCAGGTGAATGATCCATCAAACCTGACAACAGACTATTTATTTGTGTCAGATATAGAAATGTTTTTGTGCTTTGAATATTGTTTTGTTTGGTCTATGAGAATATTATGTTCTGAAAATGCTATTTAGACATTTACATTCATATATGTTTTTAGTTACATTTTCTTGCTCAAAAAAGATGTTATTTTTTTCAACATATAAAGCAGGTATGGGATAACATGGATTCTGTAAGATATTGCCTAGCTTGCTAGGGTCTGCCCTCTTGATACAAGCTGATAAATTACAATGCAGCAGCGTGAGCGCCTTTGCCCAAGATACAGATTCCAACCTGCGCTTGAAGAAGGTTTGGCATTCGTTATTCTAGTTTTGACTCTCACTTTTTGTATTGACTTCACATACATATTAGTGTTTTCGCTCTGGTTATTGAATAGGAGTTTCATGGTGAATTAATTTTTACAATTCAATTTGGACTATGATTCTGACTATATCCATCTGATTTGAAAAACTAGGTGTGTCAGTTTACCTTTTGTTCTTTTGTTTTTGAAAATTATTTTAGTCTTATCATTAGTATTTTGTTTCTGAAGTAAACCTGTATCTCCCTGTCAGCTTCATTAAAAATCATGCCAGTCGGAAACTCAGAAGAGTCAGTTTGGGAAAGAAGATGGATGGTAGGTACCTACATGTTTTTTTATTTTTTTTTTTAATGTTTTATGTTAGGAGGAGACATAATTGAAGTGTTTAAAGTTATAAAGGGGGTTAGTACAATGGATGGAGACTGTTACTTTAAAATGATTTTATCAAGAAAACGGGGACACAGTTGGAAACTTCTGCTTTCGACTGCTCCAGTTAGGGGTTTGCACAGAGGATCACCTTGTTCCATATCTTCCTGTCCGCTACATCTTGCTCTGTTACACCCATCACCTGCATGTCATCTCTCACCACATCTATAAACCTTCCTCTTTTTCTCTCCCCTGGCAGCTCTATCTTTAACACCCTTTTCCCAATATACCCAGCATCTCTTCTCTGCACATGTGCAAACCAACATAATCTCGCCTCTATGACTTTGTCTCCCAACCTACCAACCTGAGCTGACCCTCTAATGTACTTATTTTAGTAGCATCTTTAACTCTGCCACCTCCAGCTCTGTCTCCTGCTTTCTGGTCAGTGCCACCGTCTCCAACCCATATAACAAAGCTGGTCTCACTACTGTTCTGTAGATCTCCCTTTCACTCTTGCTGATAACTGTCTGTCACAAATCACTCCTGACACTCTTCTCCACCCATTCCACCCTGTCTGCACTCTCTTTTTCACCTCTCTTCAACACTCCCCATTACTTTGTACTGTTAATCCCAAGTATTTAAACTCATCCACCTTCTCCAACTCTACTCTCTGCATCCTCACCACTCCACTGACCTCTCTCTCATTCACACACATGTATTATATCTTGTTCCTATTGACCTTCATTCCTCTCATCTCTACAGCATATCTCCACCTCTAGAGGGTCTCCTTACCTTCTCCTTACTCTCGCTTCAGATCACAATGTCATCAGCAAACCTCATAGTCCACAGGGACTCCTGTCTAATCTCGTCTGTCAACCAGTCCATCACCATTGCAAATAAGAATGGTGATGGACTCAGAGACTCAGAGCCGATCCCTGATGTAATCTCACCTCCACCTTGAATGTATCCGTCGCTCCTACCGCAGACCTCACCACTGTCACACGTCCCTTGTACATATCCTGTACAATTCGTACATACTTCTCTGCCACTCCCGACTTCCTCATACAATACCACAACTCCTCTTGAGGCACCCTGTCATATGCTTTCTCCAGGTCCACAAAGACACAATACAACTCCTTCCGGTTTTCTCTATACTTCTCCATCAACACCCTCAGAGCAAACATTGCATCTGTGGTGCTCTTTCCTGGCATGAAACCACACTGCTGCTCACTAATCATTACCTCACTTCTTAACCTAGGTTCCACTAATCTTTCTCATAACTTCATGCTGTGGCTCATCAATTTTATCCCCTTGTAGTTATTACAGCTCTGCACATCCCCCTTATTCTTAAATATCGGAAAACACTATAGTTGGAAAGTTTTTAAGAGGTAAATTTCAAACAAACAATAGGAAGTTTATTTTTACACAGAGAACCATAGACAAATGGAATAAGCTACCAAGTAGTGTGGTAGACAACAAGACTTCAGGGACTTTCAAAACTAGACTTGATGTTATTTTGGGAACACTTAAGTAAATACAACTGGTGAGCTTTGTAGGTCTGAATGGTCCGTTCTTGTCAAGATTGTTCTAACAGTGTTCTAATGGTTTTCCGTGAATTGCAAACACAAAAGTGTACATCGTAACACAGAATGAAGTAAAAATGTCAGAATAAAGAAATGCTAGAAATGCATAGATGTGCATCCTCTATGCACTTTTATTTAGCAAAAGACAAAGCCTTGAACAAAACAAGTGAGTACAATTTACTCTAAATTAGAAGTGTATTGCTTAAACTTTATATTAGACTCTGGTTTGAGTGTGGCATATTCAAGGAAAAGGAGATGCACAAAGAATAAACACCACTTATAAAACCAACATGTTTGTTTTAACTGATCACTAACCCCCTAGCAAGAAAGGATTACTTTGTGAGACTTTGAAGAACTGCAGAAATATTGACAATCATTTTAGTAAAATGTTCAAGAAAAAAATGGCCTTGTTTTACTGTGCAACATTTGTATGGTTGTGAGACTAAACAATACATACTGTACCCTAGAGGTATTAAGTGGATCATCTCTGTTAACTGATGATACTCAACAAAAATGAGCAAAATAAATGTGATAAAGAAATCTAAAGCAATTGAAAGTTTTTCACATTTAACTGTGTATATAAGAAAGAATCGGAAGAATAGAATTTCTCAAGTTGTTGCTATTCCTTGAGCACTGTGATGTCATACATAGATAATTATAAATGCAATGAATGCAAGCATTAAAATTCATGTGATGAAATCTAAACGTTAACCCATTTCACCAAACAACAGGTCAGTACTCTTATAATATCATTCAGTGGCAAGATATAGAATGAGATTTCCATACAAATATAAGTGCTTGAGCAGAAATTAAAGGGAATAAGAACTCAGTATGTGTCCTCTTAAATGACTGTGCTCATGGGTATATTAACATACTTATCTTTCTGTAATCCCTAAGTTACCAAGAGATTGTCTTCTTAAAATCAATGAAAACAGAAAGTAGTAAAGGAAGTTTGATGTACAGATCCTGTTAAGACAATATAAAATCTCAACACTCGTACACACCCAATGTTTTTCCCCCAATTAATTTGAATAAACGGCCCGTGTACTTTGAGATAATTTTGCTTAAAATGAACAGAAACCAAGGCCAAACAGTAATGCCAGAGGACTCAACAAATTTGTATGTGTGTTACTTTTCTTCACCAAAAAATGTCACCGTTAGCAATATTTGGCAGTAACAGCAAGGTCTGACTTGTGTGTTCTCAGCTGTGAACTAGGTACAGCAATAGTTTTTTAATGAGAAAGTCATTTTAATTAGCTTACACTTTATGCAGTACAATAGCATGACATTTCTAGTTGCCGGATCAGCAGATTATAAACATATGGTGTGCGTCTGACAGAAATTAAAAAAACAACAAAAAAAAAAACAAGACTTGGCAGCTAAAACTGAAAATCTCACTAGATTTAAATAGATATTGATTTCAAATGATGGAGTATGTAACGGCGTGTAAGTAACTCAGGTATGGGATGCTGAAGGGCAGGTTCGTATTGAAAATCACAATAGGGAAGAAACGCTACCATCCAGAAGTGACGCTCATCTATGAGGAATTAAATTAAGGCATTTTTTAAATGGTCTTTCTTTTGTCTGTAGGAAAAAGTGTATATTTTAGATATAAGATATAAACATAAAACATATATTGCTTATGATAAATGGTACAATATCATCAATATTCATAGAATTAATTCAGTAGTGTATGAAAACTGACTAAAATGACAGTAATTTATTTCATATGTACTGTAGGGATACAGTGATCATTAGAAAAACAACATTACAGTAATTCATCCATCCATCCATTATCCAATCCGCTATATCCTAACTATAGGGTCACGGGGGGTCTGCTGGAGCCAATCCTAGCCAACACAGGGCGGAGGCAGGGAACAAACCCCGGGAAGGTCGCCAGCCCACCACAAACATTACAGTAATTGTTTTTGTTATTAATATATTGTGTTTCTGTAGCCAAAACAATTTTTAAAAATTCATTGCATGTTTTTCACCATGCACAAGCTTCTTTTTATAGGCCTAATTTTAATTTTTGAACAATCATGAATGGTATATATCTTGCTGAGATCAATTCCTATATTGTGGGAATGATTGGTAAAGTTTAGAAATTAAGGTTTTTCTTTTGTACCATCTGTAAATTTTAAAAATCGATCGACAGTGAATGGGTAGAAGATTATAAATAATTTGCCTACGTACAGGGGTACCAGTGGAAAGGAGAGGAAGAGCAGGACATACATATTACATAGTGCTTAATTTGTAAATCATGAACGAGCAGACACTCATATTGACTACCCTGAGGCAAAAAACGGGTGCAGCGACAAAAGCAAATCTGGACTGTTAATGTTAAATTACATCATCCGCCTTTTAAATATATGAAACCAGAAGTGATTACATGTATGCTCACAGACATAAATTAGAATTTCTTAAATTGTTCTGCTGTCCACACTCTATGCATACACTTGTATTTGAGGTTTCACTGTCTTCAACATTGGCTGATGCGTCTTCGTCCACATTGACTTCTCCCCGTTTCCCTTTGTCTATTATCCTCCATGTCAACATCTATGCCTATTGCACCTGAGCCAGTTTTTTTTTAACTACACTGAGCTGACGATTTATTTTTGATTTGTGTGGCTTCTATTGCTTTTGGTGCACATTTTCCTTTTACATCAGCCAACTGAAAAACAGATAGGTCTAACATTAACTAGGCTACTTTTAATAAAGTTTAAAGAAAGTCTGTATAATAAACTTTATTTATACATTACTAGCTGTGTAAGCCTGTGCTGTAAAAAGCCTGAGCTCCTAGAAACCATGGATTCTGGCATTTCAATCAATCAATCGCGTTGGTTTTGCAATAGCGGCTAAGCGATGTTCTCTTTCCTCTGCGGTTTGATTTTGCCGATGTGCTTGCCTTTGTTGTCTATCAGCAGCTAAGCGAGTTTCTCTGTCCTCGGAGGTTTCGTTTTGCTGATGTGCTCGACTCGTTTGTGTATTAGCGGCTAAATAAGTTTATCTTTTCTCGGCGGTTTCACTTTGGCAACATAGTTGCTTTCTTTGAGCGTCATGCAGTAACCTCGCACTTGCGGGCCGGACAGACAGACAGACACACTACCACGCATAGATGTTTATATATAAGATAAAAAAAATAAAAAAAATATTTGATATATATTTTGGGTACCTGGAGTGCATTTGGAGGTCCTGGAATGCAGATGGCTCAAAATCAGACATACTAAGCGCTGGTATTGCATAGTTTAATTGTATCTGCCTTTATCCTTGAGAACTGAACTGCAATGGTGTCTATTGTATTGTTAGTTTCATTCAAAAATAATCCAGATGATTTGGAAAGCTTTTAGTGAGTGGTGCAGAGTAATTTTATTTATTTTCTGTTTTATGGTTGTTTTTGTTAAATTCTTTTACTTTAGTTTTTAACTGGGTTGTTATGTACTGTTACTGTGGAGCAGCATCAAATTCCTATACTTTATGGGTGGGGCCCCAGGAGACATCACTTCTTCTGGCTCCTCCTTCTGACTTTATAGTCTCAGTCAGAAGGGAAGCCCAGGAGTAGCACATTATGTTTGTAGGAGTTCAAGCAGGTATTGATTTTCATTTGCTATTTCTCTGATTATGAGGTTATTTTTAGATTGTGATTATTGAATTCTGAGCTTTAGATTTTGTTTTGTGACTTGTCTGCCTCAGATTGCCTTTCAGGCAAATCCCATTGCTCTTTTGAATCTTTTTTCCTTGTTTGTTCTATTTTTAGCAAATTATTCATTCTTTATAAAGATTCCTTGTTAAGTTTCATGGTTATTCTC
Organism: Erpetoichthys calabaricus; assembly: GCF_900747795.2. Taxonomy (NCBI): domain Eukaryota; kingdom Metazoa; phylum Chordata; class Cladistia; order Polypteriformes; family Polypteridae; genus Erpetoichthys; species Erpetoichthys calabaricus. The sequence continues at coordinate 34,212,055 of NC_041400.2, read as the reverse complement.
CCTTGTGAGACAATTGTCTAAAGTTTACATTTAAGAATATAATAACTCCCCATCAATAAGCCTATGTTAGCTACAGCCTACTTGTAGCAGTTTGGTGATTTGGAGCCGTCAAGTGAGCCTCTTCTGGGTACAACAGTGAAGGCCCTGCCCTGCTTTTGTGGGTCTTTTGGTGGCCTCACTGCCCTTTTCCTTATGTTTTTTACTCCTCAACAAGTCAATTGACCTTCAACAGGTATAGCAAAGGTGAACTTTATTGGTTTGCCCAATGAAGAAACAACACATAATGGTAGCAGTCATGTCAAACTAAACACCTTTGCATTAGCAGGATCAAAATAATGTGTTTAATAATTGAGAAAAAAAATCAGACATAATAAAATATACAACATGTTTTAGGATGCCCAGGAAACAAAATAGTGGTGATTATGAGAAGGCAAAAAATACAAGTAAAAATGGCAAAAAAAATAAAACTGTTCTCTATACAGCCTCCAGTTAATCCAAAATGTGGCTGCAAGAATTATTTCAAGAACAAGAAAATACGAACACATAACTCCAGTTCTTAAATCCTTACACTGGCTCACGGTTAAGTTTAGGGCAGATTTCAAAATCCTCCTTTTAACATATAAAGCATTAAATGGCCGAGGTCCAGCTTACTTGTCGGAACTTATAATGACTTACAAACCAGAGCACACATTAAGATCTCAAGATGCCGGTCTGCTTATGATTCCTAGGATTAATAAAATAACAGTGGGAGGTCGAGCTTTTAGTTACAGGGCCCCTAAACTGTGGAATGGTCTGCCTGCTACTATAAGTGATGCCCCTTCAGTCTCAGCTTTTAAATCCCAGCTGAAGACTCACTACTTCAGTTTAGCATATCCTGACTAGAGCTGCTGATTACCTGTACAGACTGCATCTCTGTTGTTAGTCATTAGCACTAAAACATAAGTAACATGATAGTTATAATTGGTTACTAACCCTCACCTATTCTGTTTCTCTTCTCAGTACTCAAATGTGGCACTTGGTGCCACGGCCCACCTGTCAAGTTGTTTTGCCTGCCCAACGTAAAGTCATCCCTGATGGAGGATCGCAGGAATCATGGGAAGGAGGGGCCCTTTCATTGGATTGGCTGGCCCAGCGCTGTACTTCCAAAATTGTTATTTTTATACTGTATTGAGGATTTGTTTCTGTTCTGTGTATTGTATTGTATTGTATTGACCCCCTTATTTTTAAAACCCACTGCACGCCCAACCTACCTGGAAAGGGGTCTCTCTTTGAACTGCCTTTCTCAAGGTTTCTCCCATTTTTCCCTACAAGGTTTTTTTGGGAGTTTTTCCTTATCTTCTTAGAGAGTCAAGGCTGGGGGGCTGTCAAGAGGCAGGGCCTGTTAAAGCCCATTGTGGCACTTCTTGTGTGATTTTGGGCTATACAAAAATAAATTGTATCGTATTGTATTGTATTGTAAAACATTATCACTTAAACACACATAACTGACCACAGTTGCTGTGGGAAGGGAAATAAATGGGCCCGTATACTTTAGGGCAAAATTCAGTATGTGATGCTTCTCATTTGAGACTGATTACTTCTGAATTGCAGTTACCTTACAATATCTTTCATTGATGCAACACCCTGACCCAACTTTCATAACTTGGAGGAATTCAACAACAGTTCTATTTTTGGGCTTTTCTTATCCTCACTTTTTTATCTTAACATGCTTATGTTTTTCACCTATTAGTATCAACGATTATGATACTTGTTCTGCAGATGATTTCTCTTGGGTGCAACCATTTGATTAATTTGGCTCACTCTCCGTACTGATGTAAACATTTAGGTCTTGGTAGTCCAACCTATTTTAGCACTGACCACTGCAAGTTAATTTGTTGTGTCATCTTAGTTTAATGTACCTGTTACTGTCTTTCTGACAATAAATCATATATTTCATGGTCATGTGTTTCCTCGGAGCATAATTCTTGAAACTACAGCTACTGATAATTCTAGGAATACAAAATGATATACATCTTATCGTCGAAGGCTTTAAATGATGTTTAGCAATTTGTTTCTCTTTCACTATATACTCTGGATTTCACTGTTTCTCTATTTATTGTGAAGGTGCAGTGGATGATATGGTTAAGCTATAAAGTGTCTACACTTTGTTCTTTTATTTATGGTTTGTATACAGTAGTGAATGTATGGCAGTTAATAGATTCATTTTGGATTTCATCCTTTTCTACTCCAGTACACTCTTGACTTTATCAAGCTCAAGAGTCCAGATGCTTACTTTTTTCAGTAAGAAGTAAGGCATTAAGACTAATCTTTATCGCTCTATAGCATCTGACTTGATTTTTCACTACTCCACGCACTAAGTCTTTTTAATACATGATTGAGCAGTATGAAGGACATACAGTTCAAGTGAATGAATTAATGAGGTGCTTTTCATTAGGCTCAAGGTCAGTGCTCACCTAGAAATATCTGCCACATAAAGAATTTCTCTGTCTGTCTGCTTTACTTTACTTTACACGTACTTTTAACATTATGCTGTGAACTGTTAGGTTTGTATCTTTTTTTTTGCTATGTTTTACATTTTTATGAACATTATAATTACCCTGCTTCCAAAATAATGCGTTTTTTGAAATACTTATAATTTCATCCTGGTTAATTTTGGCAATGAATGTGTTGTCACACACGTTTGCATGGGAGGCAGTTAAAGGGCCTAAATGAGGGTGATTCCACGCCAGACCAGGGTGGTGGCAGAGTGTACTGACCCTTTCTCTCTTTCCACTGCAGACCGATTACGGGAAATTCTCCCTGGTTCTGAGGACACCACTTCCGGTTCCGGCCCTAACGACACCACTTTCTGTTCTCCCCTTTAAAACTGCCATCTTTGCCTCATCAAGACAGCTCTGGTCTGGACTCAATTTTGTTCTCAAATGTAGCCAACGATTCACTTTTTTGCAGCCAGGAAACAAAAAGGCTGCCCCAACTCTTTTTGTGGCTTACTTGTCTTTTCTTACAACTGTCTTACAACTTTCAGGTATAACCTAAAAGCCCTGTATGTTCCACATAATTGCCACACTTAAATTGCTGAGGCATTAGCTAGCTTTTTTGCTTTTGTTGTTTGTCTCCCATTTGTGCTTTCCTGCTCTTTTTTTAAGCTTTGGTCTTTTGACCACTTTTATTTTAGAATTCTATTTTTTTTAACCTTTTGACTATAGTTGTCTGGTTATTAAATTCAGCCTTACACTGCCTTTTTCTTTTCTAGGTTTTCTTTTGGATTTTTTTCATATTTTAAAATGTTTTCTTTTCCATTTTAAATGACTAATTTATTCTTGTTTGGTTTGGTTGGATCATCTTTACCTAATTTAAGAAAGTATTTTAAATATAGAAGTCTTCCTTACCTGAATCTGGGTTTTGGTGGTTTCCCTCTCTTTTTGAAATGTTGTATGCCTCAGGCCTCTGGAGAAGACAGGCCTTGGGTGTTCTTTACAGCAGGGGTCCCCAACCCCCGGTCCGCGGCCCACTACCGGTCCGCAGCCGTCTGGCAGCCGGGCCGCGAGAGAACTGCCGGCAATGGCGACTCACTCAGACTTTTCAGAACGCTTGGCGGGCGGGGCTTTGCAGCGGTGCAGAGAGAGGAGAGAGACCGAGGTGAGAGACTATTACAACAAAGTATTTTTATGGTCCCGACAGTTTCCCCATATGACACGAGTCTATAGAAATCTCGTTACTACGAAGTACATTCAACAGATGCTTTCATTACAACGAAGTGACCTTGAAATGCTTGAATGAATCATCCACAGAGCAGTTAGATCTGTGGTCACAGCTCAGTACACGTTTGCACAACGATCCCCAAACAGAAACATTGTAAAAAAATCTCTTTCTTCGAACTTTCCTCGTACTGTTTTTTTTTTTTTTTTTTTGCTGTTTTTGTTGTCTGTGGTTTTCATTGATTCCTTTTGCTTATTGCTTGTCAACATTTGAAAAACATCCATTGGAATTTAACTCATTGTCACCCTCCTATAGAAACGGCAGACACGAAAAAAAGATAGCAGTGTTAATGTTTGTGATGTGCAATCTGTTGGAATGGCAAATGCAAAGCATATGTCTTTGTTATATGCAAAAAAACGAAGAAAAATCTCAGATTGCAAACGTATGCGAACTGCTTAATAACTTTAATAATAATAGAAATGTTATGTAAATTGTGTATAAAACTGCTCCCCCCAACCAACCCCCCCGACTGGTTCGTGGAAAAATTTGCATCTACTAAAGTGGTCCTTGCTGTCAAAAAGGTTGGGGACCACTGCTTTACAGAATCAAGGCCTTTCCTCTTTATTTAAAGCTTAAAATTATAACATGAAATACCATAACTTGACAGTCTGTTGGTGTCCTATGACAAGACGTATAAAAGAAATGTAAAATCAGACAGGAGGCAAGTAAAGTACCTTGAAAAGCGATAGTCTGAGAAGAAGGCTTTGCTGGAAATAATTGTGCTGTTCAAAAGGCAATCAGACACACACGGATACTCAGACACGCAAATCTCTGAATGCACACATAGCGCATGAGATGTAAAATATTTTTAAATATTTTATTTTATTTAATATTTTTAAATTTATTATATTACCTGTCTTGGATAACGTAGCCAGTATTACATAAATCCATCTATAATTTTATTGCAAAAAACAGTAATTCCACGTGTCCTCTTTCAAATACATAACCTTTTGTCTTTCAGTAGTCAACAAGTGTGCTCATCTTGAGCATTCTTTTTATAGTAGTTGCATGCGCTAGTTGCATACTCCAGTGTCTCCCCATTGCTGTTTTATAGACCGGCACTGGTTCATAGATTTGCCAGCCCATGAAAATCAGTCAAGTCATGTATTTTAGACCAGTCTTTCCCATCTGCTGATCCACTGCATTTTCCAGTCATCAATGTAAGGTTATTAAGTGTGAACACTCAATATTCTAAGAGGATCCCCCTCCTACCCATTCTCCAATGTAATGGTACACGCTCTGAACACTTGATAATCCAAGGGGAGATAAAGCACACATTCTGATCTTATGTAAGCAGTAAATCAGAATGCTTTCCAGTCATAGGCTAGTAGCAAATCAAGACATTTGAAAACTTGGAGTGGGATTTGTAGGGGTTCCCTCTTAATCATTTAATGTTAAGAAATCTGGTTACTGAAAACTCTAAGAGGGACTAATCCTCCATTTTACAATTTCCACTAAACATGATGTGACAATCTTCCATCTGGGAGCTCGGAACCAGACACCGTCGGTAATGTCACCAATGAGCTGGACAATGAGGCACAACAATGAAGCAAAGGGGATGGTGCAAAAGTGCAAAGTGTTTTTATTAAAAACAACAAAAATCAAAGTGTCCAAATAAATAGTGCAGTGCTTCAAAGTTAATAAATAAATAATCCAATAAAAACGAGTGAACAGTGGGGGTTAAAATCCAATAGAAAAAAATTCTTTTTAAAATCTGAGGTTAAAATAATGGCTGGAAGCCGTCCTTTTAAAAAACAGATCCCAGTGCCTTTCTACTGGGTATTCCCCTGCTTCTCCCGTCCAGGCTATGCACGAGGGGAGCCACCCTACCTGCAACTGACCTTCTTTCTGCCTTCTTCTGATGATCTGTTTGCCTTTCCAATCCCTGGCTCCAGTAGGCTTCACCAGACTGTGACTTGGGCTCCCCAGTGACCAGGGCACTCACGCTGGGGCTTTCACGTCCCAAGTCTGGACTCCCACTGCCTTCTCGGCTTTATACGGTGAGCCATCCTCCTTCTGATCACTCTCGCTCCTCACTAATGCTCAGCGGGAACAACCACTACTGACTGCTCCCGGGGTGCTGGCCAAACACCTGGGCTCACTGCTCAGCTGCATGTGCTCTCAACAATGAGCACCTTCGCTTGTTCACGCACCTGCTTTCTCCTTCCCATTTCCTGCCTTCTCTCCTTCTTAACCTCCATCTGTTTTTTCTTTCCTCCTAGCCACGTCACACTTCTTTTATTTATCACAGAGACGTGGATCAGGTGTGGCAATTAGCAGCTCCCGGCATCAATTACGGAAGCGGACGACTCCTCACCTGTGCACTTAAGCGAGGACCGTCCGCATCATGAATTCACCCGGGAATTGCTCCCGCCACACTACCACACCCCCTCTCTAAGCCACGAGTGTGGCGACTATTTATTTAAAAAGTGGCCTCTTTGACTTGAGCCATGGACCCGCTACACCACACATGGTCTGTAAAAAATGTCACATTTTTCAGCCGGTCCAAAGGTCAAAATGGTTGAAAACTGCTGCTCTAAACCATTGTTTCTCTTGGCTTTGCTTAGTACTGCCTTCTTCTTTCTTTTGTTAAACTACAGTGGGCTTTAGTTCAGTTGCTTACTTTGTTGCTTTTTGAGTAACTTCATGAAATGCTATCTGTCACCTTAAGTGGTTCTTGTGTGTATTGTGAGACCTAACAGTATCCGTGACCTGACATTCATTAGCTTTGAGTTGGGTGTTAAGTGGAAATATTCCACAAACTAAGCAGAATTTAAAATCTCACTAGAGTATTTGCATTTCTTAGCTTTAATATTCATCTTCAAAGGATGTGAAAACTTTAATGTAACTTGATCTTTCATCAAGATCTGGACAGACTGCTAGAATTTCTGTTGATCTGAAGTATTGTGACTCAACAACTACCCAACTTGTCCATCCATTTTTCTCTGACACTTTTACTTTCCTTTCTAATGATTTTTTTTTTTCACAGACCTGATTCCACTTTGTTTCAGTTTGCCCCTGAATTCTTTAGTGTTGAACATTAAATGCAAATGGTGTGCTACACACCACTCCAGAATAGGGGAATCAGGCACATTGGGCAGACAGTTGTAAAGAAGACCTGGTGTCTAAGGTCTGCTCCTGTGGTTTCCAAGGATTTTCATGGAGGAAGGACGCCAGGATACAGTTAAAAAAGACAGTGAAAGGCAAGAAGGGGAGAAAAAAAAAGAGAAAAGGTATTCAACACACACTAGTAAACGGAAAAAAAAAAGAGAAAGGATTGCCTTGCCTGCTTACGGAGGTGGCCACCTTGAAGACTTTGTCGGCCGACCCACTGTAAAGTATAAATGGATTGGACAGTCAGGAGAAATTAAAGTGGGTGAGATAAGAGCGATCCTTGCTTATCTGGGGTAGTGCGTTTGGAACTCTGGGGGGAAAAGAGAACAAGGAAAATGGACTAATATTATTATAAGTGTCTGGAAACTGCCTGCATTTTGGGGGTTTGTCTAGGGCGAAGGGTTTTTTTTTCTCTTTTAAGTTATTTACATACTGTATTTGTGGGGATGTGGGTTCATGAATTTGGTTGTTACCATTTATGTTTGTATAGTTTTTTTTGTATAAGCCTAATCTAATACAGTTATTTTCACCTTGTCTGTTTCTCACGGTTATTGTGCTGAGATTGTGTAATTTATATTATGTATCATATCAGTATCGCAGGAAGGGGTCTGAGAGCGTTTTGAGGTTGACCTGCTATCCGATTCACATACACCATCTTCAGTGGTGACATATAGCGATATCAGCTGGGAAAGGTCGAAGCGTTATAGACTTGTATTACCATCCCCAGTCTGCCAGCTGTTATGAAGAGACATCTCCAAAATCACACACCACTAGCCTACAACAAAGCAGCAGGCCTCACCACTTAAGGCAGCCTATCCCCAAACTCAAAAGGAAGGATATTGGCCTACACAAGCTCGAAAATGAGGCAGATGCTTTTAAAGTGTCAAAATGTCTACAGAAGAAAAAAATAATAATAAAACACACAAAAACACTTGAGCCTGGAAAGAGCCCTGACTGAACTATGACACCTACAGCAGCTTTTGGATGTTCCTTTCATCACTATGAATCCATTTGTTCTTTAAATCCTCTATCAGACCCTTTCTAAGGTGTATGCCTCTTTGATTGCTCCTTTTATCCTTAACAACACTTTAACAGGAGGCCAATCTGTTAAGTGTATAAAATATAAAAAATAATGAATTTCATTTAAAAAATGTTTTTTCCGGTTAACTATCTGACCTTGGTTTTTCTTTCGCCCTGACAACATTTATGGATATCAAATTCTACTTAGTTGTACCTGTTATTTGTGAAGAATTTGCTTGCAGACAGCAGGCAAATTGATTTCAGTGTAGCAATGTGACTGGACCCTGTTAAATCGTTCCTGTGACCATGAAACAGAAGCAGAGCGAACTCTATGGTCACACTAAGAAAGGCATAAAAAAATCCAGTCCTGCAGTCCAAAGGGTTAAGTAAACTGGGCTGCAGCATTTTATTTTAACAGCAGTATATAATCCAGTAGTAATCCTTGAAGCTACATTGAAAGTTCTAAAAAGCACTTTAAAGAAAAATGAAAATATGTGTTCAGAAAATTATAATTTAAGGATCAAAGGTGTTCCATAAAAGTGCAGTGCCACTGATATCTCTGTAAATGGCTTGCATTCAGATGTTTCAGCAACAAAATCAATGAAAGGTGTTAAACATATCCTAATGTTCTGAATAGGGATGACATATTTTTAAAGCAGATGATCCAAGGACGAATTTATAGTTTAAAAATAAGACTTATTGCTTAATTTAAAACAGAGTTAGTTAATAAGGTGCTTGGTCACTTTCAGCAGGTTTCATGTGGCCATTTTTACTGTTTTTTTACAAATTAAACAAAAAAAATTTTAACTCTGCAAGATACTGGCTATGTTTAAATTGACTCAATTTTGGGTTGATCATTTTAGCATTTATACTGGAACGTGTATTGCCGCTTTACTTAATGTCCTAACATACCACATATTTTACTCTATTTCAATCTTGGTGGCTTCAACATTAACTTCCTTTGTGTTAACCCTGAGTGTGACTGGGGTTCTGGATTCTATGTTATTATGGTAAAGACTGAGTCAGAATTGAAGTGACATGTAACGACATGCTATACAGTGTTAACTCTCAGGACAGTATTCTGCTGCCATCTCATGTAGAGAACATGCTGCAAAAAAATCAGGAATATTCCTGTTTTGCCACTCAAAGGTAACTCATTAGTATTCATGAATGTGGCAGAGCCTTCAAACAAAATATAATAGCATGTAAATGAGAAGAAACTGAACCTGAACCATTAGTTGAGTCAAGCAATTGTGACAATGTGAATTGTTCATCAGATCTTAACAAAGGTAGTAAAACTGATTTTTACGGCACTCCATGACCGAAGTACTTGTGGTAATTGTTTTTTGAAAGTTATGATCTTTTTAATAGTAATGGAGTGTCATTTTATATATCCTACAGTAGTAAGTATATTTAGCTAACTGATTTTATGTATAAGCATTATCAAGTAACTTAGGGCATTGTGTTCTGAGATAGGATGCAGGCAGACAGGTGTAGCCTGCTTCTGTGACTACCTCAGCCTGCCAGCACTAGCTGTGTCCAGCTTTAATGCTGAAAGGAAGCTAAAAATGTTCAGGCTCACATGCTCTCCTGAAAGAAAAATTGCATTGTAAGGATTGTTTGTTAATCAAATGTATGTTTATCTGATCATAGTCATTCATAACCTAAGGCTTGTTTTGACCTGTATCTGGCTAGCAGCTAGAAACAACCAATGATGATAGAAACTTTGATGTAAGTAATCTAATTTTATGATCTTTGCTAGTTTATAAAAAGAACTGAACTTACAGAAAAGGGTTCACGTCTTGTTGTAGCGTGCTTTGTGCAGTCTCATGACAGCATGCTGTGGCGAGGGTGCTCCCTCTTTTGAAGAGAATAAATGTTATATATTTAAACTAGCAAAATACCCGCGCTTCGCAGCGGAGAAGTAGTGTGTTAAAGAGGGTATGTAAACATATATATACATAAACATATATACATATATATACATATCTACATATACACATATCTACATATATATATCTACATATACATATATATATATATATATATACATATACACATCCACATATATATATACATATATATATACACATATCAACATATATATACACATCCACATATATATACATATACACATATCAACATATATATACACACATACATACACACACACATACATATATACATATACACATACATACATACACATATATATATATATATATACACACACACATACAGACACATATATATACATATCCATATTTACAAATCTACATATATATATACATATCCATATTTACAAATCTACATATATATATATATACATATCTACATATATATATACACATATATATACATATCTACATATATATATAGACATACATATATATATATCTACAGTGATCCCTCGCTATATCGCGCTTCGCCTTTCACGACTTCACTCTATCGCAGATTTTATATGTAAGCATATTTAAATATATATCGCGTGTCTTTTAATTTCTGGTACATGCTTCCTCAGTTGGTTTGCCCAGTTGATTTCATACAAGGGACGCTATTGGCAGATGGCTGAGAAGCTACCCAACTTACTTTTCTCTCTCTCTCTTGCGCTGACTTTCTCTGATCCTGACGTAGGGGGTGTGAGCAGGGGGGCTGTTCGCACACCTAGACGATACAGACGCTCGTCTAAAAATGCTGAAAGATTATCTTCACGTTGCTACCTTCTGTGTGCAGCTGCTTCGTGAAGCGACATGCTGCACGGTGCTTCGCATACTTAAAAGCTCAAAGGGCACGTATTGATTTTTACTGTTTGTTTTTCTCTGTCTCTCTCTCTCTCTCTCCCTGCTCCTGACGGAGGGGGTGTGAGCTGCCGCCTTCAACAGCTTTGTAGCGGCGGTGCTTCGCATACTTAAAAGCCAAACAGCCCTATTGATTTGTTTGCTTTTCTCTCTGTTTCTGACAGTCTGTGCTCCTGATGCGCACTCCTTTGAAGAGGAAGATATGTTTGCATTCTTTTAATTGTGAGACAGAACTGTCATCTCTGTCTTGTCATGGAGCACAGTTTAAACTTTTGAAAAAGAGACAAATGTTTGTTTGCAGTGTTTGAATAACGTTCCTGTCTCTGCAACCTCTTGTGTTTCTGTGCAAATCTATGACCCAAGCATGACAATATAAAAATAATCATATAAACATATGGTTTCTACTTCGCGGATTTTCTTATTTCGCGGGTGGCTCTGGAACGCAACCCCGCGATGGAGGAGGGATTACTGTATATCTATATCTATCTATATATCTATATATCTATATCTATCTATATCTATATATATATATCTATATATCATATAAATATATAGATATAGATATAGATATATATATATATATATAATCTATATCTAAATCCCCGCGAAGTACTGCTTTTAAATTTTTATTAAGAAGAAAAGAAAACCTTTTTAAATTGAGGGAAAATATACCAATAACAATTTGTTAAGGATCTGTTTTTTTGTGAAGCTGCCGTCACACACCCTCTCCACTGTTTTATAAACGAACGCCATATAAGGTCTTCCTTTTTCCTTGCTTCTCCAACGGAGGCAGCCTTTTTATTTAATCTACGGGTTGTCCGCTGTTTTTTTGTTCGTTTATTACGATTGTTATAGTTCTGTTTGTATACCACGTTGTCAGTTCAGCACTCCGGTTGTAATATGACCAAGCTGTGCAAGCACATTCTTGAGAATGCAACGTATAGTTGTACAGGAGAAAAGCAATCATGCCTCAAATCAATGAAAACCTTTTGTAGGTCTATGAACTTAATTTAAACTTTAGGTTTACACAGTGCTTTGTTTCCGACGTGCTGTGTTCTACGTGCTGTTAGCTAAGACCCGGCACTTAAAAGTTTCTCACTACAGCAATTTTTAATCCGTTACAAAGTCATCGAAAGTCTCGTTTATACCTCGTGTCTTCTCATTAAACTTGTATCTCGCGAATATGGTATTGCAAACGGCAGCGGTAGCGTTTCTATATACTTAATTTAAACTTACGTTTTACACTGTGCTTTGTTTCCGCAGTATCGAAGTGATCACTCGTGCTGTATTCAGTCAGTTCACGTAAGCCGCTCTCTTGTGCCTTCTCAATTGTGTAATGAATGTTTTCTTCATCGCTCTTTGGGGCTCTTCCTTTTTTCAGTTCACGTGATTACGTAGGAGGCGTGATGACGCGATACGTGACTCCGCCTCTTCCATTACAGTATATGGACAAAAAAGAGGTTCCAGTTATGACCATTACACGTAGAATTTTGAAATGAAACCTGCTAACTTTTGTAAGTAAGCTGTAAGGAATGAGCCTGCCAAATTTCAGCCTTCCACCTACACGGGAAGTTGGACAATTAGTGATGAGTGAGTGAGTGAGTCAGTCAGTCAGTCAGTGAGGGCTTTGCCTTTTATTAGTATAGATTTACTCCTGCCTGTTTTCTCTTAGTGGTTTGGATCACTCTGGGAATGACTGGCCTTACGACCAGACACTATAATATGCCTGGTGACTTCAGTCTCATAATGCTGCAGCGAGTGCAAGTAGGTGAATGGATAAAAAAGGCAAAATGATTGCGATCAAGTAGAAGGAAAAGAAAGACATTAGCCCCCTAAGCACTGTTCGCAATGCAAAACTGTCACTCATGTCAAAGGAAATGTGGGAGTCACTAAGCCTTGCTCTGTCGTAGCCTAAAATAACTCAAGGAGTGGATCAGGCACTGACATTCTACCTTCTCATGCAGAAAAGTATGCAAAGAAATACACTTCTGCTCTCCCAGTAGCAACATCTGGCTGTGTGTTGGACTCCCTCAAAATATATCACACAAAGGTTTTGTACTAAATCTGCATGAGTAAAGCTGTGGACACTAGGCATATGTTTGTTACTGTATTTATGTTGAGGTTTTGGCATAACATGCCATGCTTCTGTTACACATAATAACCTTTTGTATGGTTGAAAAAATGACAGCGTTTTTTGACTCGTATTTCTGGGGGTAAATAAAATGCTAAGGAAGCCACAATAGCATTGGGGTCTATAGTACTTACTTATGAATTGCACAACAAGGAGGTCTAGAAAAGAAGCTAAGAGCGTAGGTACCCTTTGAACATCTGCACTTTGTATTGTCTGTATTTTTTATGTTAAAACTAAGCGAGTGCAATAACTTTAGAAATCTAAACTTCTTTAAATTTTTGATGCCATGATCTTAAAATACATCTTACATTCTGTTGTTCAATAAATGTATGTTGTTCATCATTCATTGATTAATTCAGTTTTGTTAAAGTATTAAACTCTTAATATGAATATGCAATATTTTCTGTAGAACAATTTATATGTTAATTAGACAGAGTTTAAGTTGGATATATAGCCATGACTTTGTCTACTTTTATTGAATCACTTATGACATAGTAGTATTGTCATGTCAATTGTACAGAGTGCAGTCAAAGTCTTCCTTGCACATTCAACAAACATGAATCAGATCACTACTCCCTGGTGCCATGATAAACATCAAAATGCATTCATTTATTTTACTGAGTAGGAAACACAAATCAACCTGCTTGATACTATGGCAAGAAAAAGTATGTGAACCCTCCTGAATCACCTGGTTTTCTGCAATAGCTATTCATAAAATGTGATCTGATTTTGATTGAAGTCTCAAGAATGGACAAAACACAATATTATTACACTAATAAAACACATTTATAACATTTCCTATCTTTATTTAGCACACACATTAAACATTGACAGTGTGTTGTGGAATAAGCAAGTGAATCCTTTGATTTAACATCTGGTTGAACCTCCTTTGGCAGAAATAACCTCTAACAAGCACTTCTGGTAGCTGCAGATGAGACCTGTACAACGTTTAGAAGGAATACTGGACTATTTTTCTTTACAGAACTGCTTCAGCTCAGCCTTATTCTTAGAATGCCTCTTGAGGCCACTCCACAACATCTCTATTGGGCTAAGATCTAGGTTATGACTGGTACCATTCCAAAAGGCAGATATTCTTTTCCGCAATAGATTTACTTAGACGTTTAGGGCCATTGTCCTGCAGCATCACCCAACTTCTACAAAATTTCGTCTGGCAGACAGCCATCTTGACATTATCTTGTAGGGTATGTTGATAAAGTTGAGAATGCATTTGCCACTCAATGATGGCAGGCTGTCCAAGCCAAAAGTCACCAGAGCAGCCCAAATCATGATGATCCTCCAATGTTTTCATGCAGGTATGCTGTGCCCTTTTTATGCCATGTACTGCTGTGTACTTTTCCTAAACAATTTAACCTTAGTTTTACCAGTCCACAAAACATTTCCCATATAGCATTGCAGAGTTTTAAATTTGTCATTGGCAAACTAGAGTCGCGAAGTAATGTTTTTTGGAGCGCAGTACCTTTCTCCTTGGTGTCCTGACATGGACACCATGCCTGTTCTATGTTTTGTGTATGGTAGACTCATGAACATAGATGTTAACCTGTTTCGATGTTTACTTTAAGCATTTTGCCGTTAATCTAGGGTTCTTTTTTACCTCACTGAGCATTCTACGTCATGATCATCAAAGGTGACTGTGTGCAGATGGTGCAGACCTATAAATATCTGGGAGTGCAGCTGGATGATAAATTAGACTGGACTGCCAATACTGATGCGCTGTGCAAGAAAGGACAAAGCCGGTTATACTTCCTTAGAAGGCTGGCTTCCTTCAACATCTGCAATAAGATGCTGCAGATGTTCTATCAAACAGTTGTGGCGAGCGCCCTCTTCTACGCAGTGGTGTGCTGGGGAGGCAGCATTAAGAGGAAAGACGCCTCACGCCTGGACAAACTGGTGAGGAAGGCAGGCTCTATTGTTGGCATGGAGCTGGACAGTTTAACATCTGTGGCAGAGCGAAGGGCGCTCAGCAGGCTCCTATCAATTATGGAGAATCCACTGCATCCACTAAATAATGTCATCTCCAGACAGAAGAGCAGCTTCAGTGACAGACTGCTGTCACTGTCCTGCTCCACAGACAGATTGAGGAGATCGTTCCTCCCCCAAACTATGCGACTCTTTAATTCCACCAGGGGGGGTAAACGTTAATATTTAACATTATACATAGTTATTGTCTGTTTTTTTTTTTTTTTTTTTTTTTTTCACCTGTATTATTATCATTCTTTAATTTAATATTATTTATTGTATCAGTATGCTGCTGCTGAAGAATGTGAATTTCCCATCGGGATTAATAAAGTATCTATCTATCTATCTATCTATCTATCTATGTCTTTCAAGTGATCCAGGCTGGGCGCCAACTTTTAGGGATTTCCCTCACATATTCCCTAATGATGTGTAGATCAAGTTTATTGGAGGTTCTAAATTGACACTGTATGGTAGTGTGTAGGTGTGTCTGACTGTTTGTTCCATTATGCTGATGTTCCCCTATATCAAGTCACATTCTGACATGCTGTGACCTGGAATTGGAATGAGATATGGTAAAAAGAATGGCTGGATAGAAAAATGTAGGACACCTGAGGACTGGATCAAGAAGAGCATACTGTATTTAGAATTTAAGTTGTAATATAACATTTAAGGTGGAAAGATGAATAAAAATAACTTCATTTTTATATAGAGCTCTACTGAGTGCATACAGTGTAAGAGACGGCCAGCAGCTCAATCCAGCCAGGATGCCCCTGAGATAGAAGGATGGGGGAATGCAGCTTTTCAAGGACACTCCCTCCCCCAAAATGCTAGATGGCAGCTTCCCTGGACTGCAGCGGTGCTCCAGATTCCCGCAGGGCACTACGATGGAAGTCCCATAGTACTTCCGGGCAGATTAAAGAACTTGAGTTCTCCGTCTGACCTGAAAGTGCTGACAAGTCACATGGGTGGAAGAACAGAAGCCATTCTGGGTCAAGGACTATTTAAAGGACTGCTGAAGATCCAGCAAGCGAGCCACAGTTGGGTGGAGGTGGACAAAGCTTGCTGGGAGGTGTGGAGGAGATAGAGGAAAAGAATTGTGATTAGTGTATTGTATTTACTTGTGTTATTGTGGTTGTGGTGCTTGAGGGCACTGTTAAAGAAGAAAAATAAATTGAACATCTTCTTAGTGCTTTTACCTGTTGTCCTGAGTGTCTGTCTGTTGGGTTTAAAGGGGCAACTGTGTCACCTAACATCCACAACAGTCAAAAACTACTTTATGAAGAAATTTGTATAAATAACAAAAAATTCCACATAACTGTGACACTATTAGGGGAAAAAACTGTCACTGTGTGCATGAGTACGAGATTATTTAAAATACAGCATAGAACACGAGGTAATGTGCTACCTTCTCCACATAATTGTTGCTTATACAGTATATTTCTTTGGAGGTTTTGCTTTACTAGAAACCATGTGGATTATATTTAATGATGTTGTTATTCAACAAAAGCTCCCAGTTTTAGCTTCCCCTTTAGTTAACAGAATTGTTTGAAAAGTGATACATACTCATAAGATTGCAAGGGGGATTTTGCAGTTTCTTTTAAAGGGACTAATGTAGTCAAAGCTGTGCTTTTATTTATTTATAGTGTTTTTTGATAGCCTACATTATAGCAGCAGCTCCTGCTGAAAGAGTAAATGCTTTTGATTTAAGGGCAGGCAAAAATATTACAGGCATTGGAAATCACATGAATTTCTCATAAGTGAATAAACATTCATACAAGCAGTCCTTAATATTTTGTGATCTACAGGAAACCATTGAAATTGTACTTAACGTTCCTCCAATCAATATGACCTCACTTCAGTTGAAACATTTTGTTGCTTCAATGCCTTTGCTCAGCAAACCTAAATGGCTATTAGAGCACAGAGTCTGTGTGATATAGGCAGCATACCATGAAAAATAATGCAATTGCTGAAACCAAAGCTTTTCATTTATTGTGGCTTAAAGTAATTGTGTGTTCCTACAATAACACACAGTATTTCATTCCCTTATTTTCAACATTGATCCTGTAAGAGTGCACAAAATGGATAATTAGCATAAATTGTTTTGTATTCTATAAAGCCTCTTGGGCTTTGGTTTATTTGTAATTATAAAAAGTGTATAATCTGTTGTAGCGTGCGGCCGGGACCCTTGCCTGGCTGGGACGCCTGCACGGTGGGAGGACCAGGGGATCAAGAGTGGCCAAAGCGTTACATCCCCCGGGACACTAGATGGCAACCCCTCTGGGTTGCAGCAATGTCTCGGACTCCCGCAGGGCTTCATGGGAGTTGGAGTTTGGTGCTGCCCTGTTAGGATGTGCAAGCGCCTCCAGGGGGTGCTGCAGCAGGAGCTGCTTAGCCCTTATAGGCAGTTCTTCTGCCACACCTTGAAGTGCTGCCGGAAATGAGTCATCAAGCACCTGGAGCACTTCCACAAGCATTATAAAAGGAGCCAGCTGGCACTACCGGAGGAGCCAGAGTTGGGAGAAGGAAGATGAAGCTTGACGAGAGAAGTGGAGGGGAAAGGAAGAAAAAAGAGAGAAGGAAGGATTTGTGCTGTGCTTGTGCTGAGACTGTGTTGTGCCTTCCACCGTTTCCCACGAGGTAAAAAGGAATATTAAAAATTGTGCGTGCCCTGAACTTGTGTCCCGTGCTTGTCTGTGTTGGGTTCAGGTGGCAGTGCCAGCCTGGGTAGCCCACACTGTTCAAAAAGGATATGTTGTGCAAGTAGAAACGTGCAAGCCAATGGTTATTTAAAGTAGACATCTCTAGACATAATAATATTTATAATAATAATAATAATAAGTTCCATTTATAGAGCGCCTTTAGGTTGCTTTACATACAGAGTAAAAAAAACAAAACACTAACTATTCATACTGTGACAGAACCTTCAGTTTCACTAAGATCTCCCAACAGATTTCACAGAAAATGCAACTATGAAGTATTAATGCATAACTTAATTGGTCAAATGTGACATGAGAGTTTTTGTGCTTTGTTTCAAATATCATACAAGGGGTGTAAACAAAGTGTCATGCTTTGTTGCTGAATATTTGTAGGTTCCATGCAAACTGAGCATTGACACCACTTGGCTGGGACATATTGTTCACTTCACTGGTGTGTTATTCATTTACATAAGGACACTTCTTCTGCTGGGTTGGCAGCTCCAATGCCTCTGAAAAATTTCACCTTCAAAAATTGCTGGAGATAGAAACTGAAATGCTGCCTACATAATGCAATCACACATCTCTCAGCAGACGTAACTCAAGAGGTTAAGGATGAGTTACATTTTGTACAGTGGTGGTCAGTATATATCAAGGTAAGCAAGAAAGATAAGCATACATTTTTTGTTCCTGCCTGGTGCCTAATTCTTGATGGAATAGGATCCAGTTTTCCCCATGGATAAGCAAATTAGGAAACTGGATGGATGGATTAATGGGAAATTGTACCTATAATGTGTTCCTGTTGGAACACTTGCACCTGAAAAAAAAATCTAAGGGTAAGGCGGAATGCTTACCTTAACAGTACAACCACCAACCAAGTTCACCTTGTTGTCCTGAAGCCTACATTGTATGGCGTCTTAATTCTCTCTTACATGTAAATGCTAAGTACTCAAAAACAAACCATCCAGAAGACCTGGCACTGGCGGAGACACACTCACCATGACCAGCTGTGGCATCAAATGTCAGTGCTCAAAATCAAGCATGGGTGAGGGTAGAGGTGGCTCCACTATGTTATTGCTGTAGGTATCTACTGCATTTACACCATAAAATAATTTTATTGTGTAACCTCTCATAAATTTAATGAAACATTCCTTCTTTTAAGGAATACAGAGTGAGGTGAGGTTCATTAGATAGAACAGATAGAGTTTGATCCATCTCATAATCAATTCAGGCTCTCTGTTCAAATGTAAAATGATGGCAGTGGGTGTGCCAAACCATAGGTCTCAGGGTGATTGTGACTCTGGTTATCATGAAAACACCATGTTCTGATGTAGCATTTGATTTGACACCATCTATTAAGTAAGGGCATCTGTTATTAGCTTTGGGCAGATTGGGGTTAATGTAAATTGCAGACTTGATCAGGCTCAGGAGGAAGCAAAATGACCTTGAAGCCGAATGAAGGGAAGGGATTCGAGGCAGCCAGCACGGGGTAGGATTTCAGTAATTAAATTCAATTCAGTTTATTGCTATTGAACCTAATAGGACACAAAAAAATGTTGCTATCCCCACAAGACATCACTGTGACAGTGCAGTACAAGGTACAATGACACAGCAGATACAAATTACTAAACAGAGTAATGACAATTAAAAATAAATACAAATGGAACCATTCCAAATTAAAAGTAAATAAATGTCAGACATGCTACTTGTAACAAAAGAGCAAAATTAACTATTAGTGCTAGATGGCAGTTATTCAAAGGGCACATGAGCCATTGGGGTCTTTCCATCAGCAGCATGTTGAAACATTTGTTGCAATGCAGGGCAATGACTGTAAAAAAAATTAATACATTTTAATCTAAAAGTTGGAAAAGTTCAAAGTTTGAAACGGCCAGCTGTTTATTATGACAGGGGGATCCACAAAATAATCCAGAGAAAGGACAATATGTTTACTTAACTGCCGGTATCTGTCATGTGCCCTTAGTTTCCACTGGGAAAGTTTTAAATGACTCAGAAGTGCTAGATTTATATCTTCTTGTTACCTTAAAGATGCCTTATGCTTTTCTTCCTCACCCGAGGGAAATCAGGAGCTTTCGTTGATGTCAAGGCATGCGACACTGTAAAGAGCCAAGTGTAAATGCATGATGACTTTGCTGCCCATATGGGCTAGAAAAGCATTTTTGCTTCTTTCCATTTGCAGGTGGTTGATGGTGAATAAACACAGAATACAATAGATATATTTAAGTGGCAAAATCTGTCACTAAAATACCACAATATGAAACCATGTTTTTTATTTGTTTAGGCGCACAAAAATATTTACACAAGCTGTCATCCACATACCGTTTAATCCCAATATTAAATAGTAATGGCAATGTTTAACAAGTGGACAGCCTGATTTGATTCATAGTCTGTGGGGTGTAGTCATTTCTCTTTCTTAAAAGCTTAGTACACAAACACACTAAGCATACATGCATTCTCAAACCTAATTCAGGGTCTCTGAGGGCCTCTCTGCAGCACTAAGCACAAGAATAGAAACAACAATGAACAGGACGCCTGTACTCACACACACACATACACATTTACTCACTGGGGCTAATTTAGAGCCACCAGTTACAGTGCTTTACAGGTCAGGTTAAGTATCAGAACAAATCGATATTTCAACAGAAGAAGTTAGTCATTAATCAGAATTGTATGCAGCAGGCAAAGCCTTAAGATGCAGTAAAGAAATACAATTCTTTAACTATTATTAAATGTATCAGTTATTTGATGATTTATATAGTGCCACTCAAATTAAAGCCCAGTCTTTAGGCAGCATTCAAAACATTTCATCAATCAGTATCATATAAAAACTAGACAAAGAGCCCGTTTCGACAACGTAAGATGAAACGGGCACGAGTGGAATAGTATAATATATAATAAGTATAAGCACAACAAAGCTGACATAGGTGTATTGAATGAATGCGTAATTAGGCCTTGAGCTGTAGTTGAAATCGCCTTTCAGGCCTCTAGAGCTTTAATCGAAGTCGCCTTTCTCTTTGAATTTTTGCGGCTGTAAATCCACCGCCTCCCGCGATGTTGGGGTTGGATGTTGGTCGAAGTCGCCTTTCTCTTTGAATTTTCGCGGCTGTAGTCGCCTTTTTCTTTGAATTTTCATGGCCGTAAATCCACCGCCTGCCGCGATGTCGGTCTCGTAAGGTTTTTAGGGCAGCTGCGCAGAAGGCAACTGCGCATTCGGCTTCGGACATGCACAGAAGGCGACGTGCGCAGAAGGCGACTGCGCATTCGGCTTCGGACGGACGTGAGTGAGTGAGTGAGTGAGTGAGTGAGTGAGTGAGTGAGTGAGTGAGTGAGTGAGGAGACTGGCGAATTATGTATTAAGATAGCCTCTAGAAGAGTAAACACAATCTACAGTTAATACTTGTACATGTAAATACAGTACATTAACTTCTCACTAGAAGAGGAAGCAGAAAATCGTCTTTTTCATTTTGTTTTATTTATTTAGTGCAGGGGTCCTCAATCACAGTTCTGGAGGGCCGCTGTGGCTGCAGGTTTTTATTCCGACTAGTTTCCAAATTAGAAAGCAGTCCATGCTGATAATGAAATTTGGTATTGAACTATTTAACTTGTTAATGGTTGCATTCATCCAAAAGCAATTTTAATTGCACTGTAGACTTTCCTTCTGTGAGAACATTATCCAAGTGTTTTGTGACCCAGAATAGATTTAAACTTAAAGGTCCTTCCAATTCCCCTCTCATTCATTTCTAAACATTTTTTTATCACAGACACTTCATGGTAAGCACATTAGCTGGAGAGCTGCCGGTTTATTAGTTATCTGCATCTCATTATTAACTAATGTCTGATTAAGAAAACAGGCAACAATTAAAACTTAACTGCAGCTATTAAAATCTAAAATAGGCAATTAAGGGTTCTGAATGGTAACAGGGAAGAGAAAATTAAGTCCAAAAAACGTATTGCTTTAGTAGTAAATAAAAGGGTTCTAATTAAGAAATTGGTTAAAGTGAAAACCTCCGGCCGTAGCAGACCTCCAGGACTGTAATTGAGAGACCTCTGATCTACAAAGAAACTAAAATTTGTCTTTGATGAATAAAGGCACTAACAAGGCATAGAATTAAACAGCAACTTTCATTATCAGCAAGGACTGAGTTCTAATTAGGACACTGGCTGGAATGAAAACCCATAGCCACTGCGGCCCTCCAGGACTGTGATTGAGGACCCCTGATTTAGTGCATTAATCTACAAATCAATATTATTACTATTGTCCTTGTGTTGCATTTTTACATTAATGGTTTATTTATATGAGTGTTATCAAAGCAAATCCCTTGCAACTAAAACATAATGGAAATAAAGTTTACTTTTTTGATACTTTGCAGTACTTGACAGACCAATACAAGCTCACTGTCAATAACATTGTTGTGGATTTAACAGATTCATGCCTTGTTGGACACGATTTGATCAAAAAACAACTGGAAAATGAAGACACCAAAGGGCAAAACAAATAGTAGTCAGAGAAACCTGCCATACTCAAAACCAGGAAGTCCAAAATTCAGATCGTCCAAACAAAATACATTTAGCTAGAATCAAAGGAGTCAAAAACCAAAGCAACAATCCTATCAAATAGTTTTTCTATAAACCTTAAAGTACAATATAAAATTGCAACTTTTTCATGAGGAGCCAGTTATCCTGCCCAAAGCAGAAAAATATGAAGAAAATATGAAGAAGCCTCATGCATAACGCCGTGTGTAGAACACTAAAACATGGCGTACAGACAAAAGTGGAAATGTGCGTACACACAAAAAAATTCAGATGCACAAAACCAATGCATAAGCCAGCTTCCACACACTTCAGCTCCATAAATCCTGGTCAGGGTGAAAAGTAACGCACATGTACATGCCTGCCGTCCCATGATTCCTCCCATAATTTGCATATTTTAATAAATATCACCATCCCCGTTCAGTGTTTGGTTAAAAGACAATGGCAAAAGCATGTGAAAAAACAATTTCAGCGAATGCAAAGTGGAGGCAAGGAAAAACGTACTATTTATTGGCTTAAGTAGTGGTATAAACAACAAATGGAAGTTGATCAAGTTATACATAGTGGCAGAGACACTCGAAAGTTCAAGTTCAGAAAGTCACACAGCGCTTGAAATAAAAAAAAAGTGGTCAGATATCAAAGGCGTTGTGAAAAGGCAAGTCATAGCCTACTGTCTTAGTAACATATGGAACAGTATTAGGGTAGAGAGAAAAGAAAAAAAATAGGGACACAGTGAAGAAAAAAAGGCTGAAATGTTGGCTTTAATTTAAAAATTTCCACTTTAACTTCATAGTTTATTTTGTCATTAATGTAGAACGTTGTAATCTTCATCTTAAAATTAATGTTTAATTTACTAGAGTTTCTCAGATCCCATCGAACATTAAAGGCTTGGTATTCTATGTGTTCAATGTGTGTGAATCACTACGTGCTTCTTAAAGGAGCTTTCTCTTATGGCACTGATCTCCACTTATAATACATTACATTCATGATATTACAGCTCTCTGAACATTTTAGTATACTAAGATGTATACTTGATATCATTTTCATGATGAAATGAATCAAAGCATGTATTAAACAAGGGGGCACGGTAGCACAATGGTAGTGAAGAGCAGGTGCCCCGTACAGAGATTGTTCCTGCCTCCTGCAAGATGCTTGCTGTACCGTGCACAACCCTCAATAAAATAATTTATTGCAGTAGTACTGTCTCTCTCTCCCAAACTCCAATTCCTGTCCTTCCTTTTCTTTCTCCACATAACCAATCACCACAATAAGCTCTGTAATGTCAAAACAGCTGTAAGGTTAGAACGCTGATTCTTCAAAACTTTTAAAGAACATTTTTAGTTATCCAATAAAAGGTGTCATTTTGCTTGACTTCTCACTAAAGAACATTGAAAAATCTTCGTAATACATGTTTAATTATTCCATCCATCTATCCATCCAGGGTCACGCCAGCCCCAGCAAGAATACAGCGTGAGGCAGGAACAATCCGTGAACGGGTTGATTTGTTGTTACATTACTTTATCGTTTGTTAATCTATGTTTGTAAATTTATTAGTTATTACATCTTTTCACTTGTGGTAATCACCTTTAGTTACCTGCCCTA
This sequence comes from Erpetoichthys calabaricus, assembly GCF_900747795.2. Classification (NCBI taxonomy): domain Eukaryota; kingdom Metazoa; phylum Chordata; class Cladistia; order Polypteriformes; family Polypteridae; genus Erpetoichthys; species Erpetoichthys calabaricus. Next base: position 34,188,413 of record NC_041400.2, on the reverse strand, counting down.
CTACGCTTGCTGAACAAACAGGCCAAAGCCTAATGTTACTCGATTATGTTTGCCTCTTTTGTAAGTCACTTTGGATTAAAGGTCTGCCAAGCAAATAAAAGTAAATGTAAATAATAATATGTTTTCGCTCACTTAGATTCCCTTATTACAGTTTGTGTATCTACCCATGCCTAGTTAGAATATATGGGGGCAGAAAATATGTGCTTTGCCTCAGGTAGCATTTATTTAATGTGCCGACCCTAGCTGCTTATATGCACCGTCACAATTCTAAGTAAAATGTGTTAAAGGACTCTATTTGAAGGGGTGTGTTTTCTTTTCAGCAACTTTACATTTGAAAAAAAAGTCTGCAGAAAAAAAAATTAATAGAAGAGATTCAAAAGATAGCAAGATATACGAGACAGAAACCAAAGAGAAATGAAATAATGCAATTTAAAATCAATATTTCACTCAGACATTTGTAGGAAACAGCACCAGAAAAATTATCTTTTAATAAATCACTTTAGACAGCTATCTTTTCAGATCACTGGAGATTAGTGAATTCAGAAAATGAAAACCTAGGCAATTATATAATAGCTCGACTTATATTAGCATTGTCTGTGTTGAATTTAAATGATACTGTATATATAAAAGAAAATACAATTTAGCAAAGAGTCACTTGATGACATTGAAAATGACATTCAAAACACTCTGCTAAAGAAATATAAATCCCATGGATCAAGTTTAAAGTTTTATTTGCAATATGTACCAAGTATATTAGAATTCTTATTTCCACTTCTTCTCCCAGAATGCTCTTAAAATTATTGGTAATTGTGTGTAAAATCACACACAAAGAGTTTCTATCCCAGTAGCACCTGGTACAAGGAATGAAGTGCCCTTGGATGAAAGACCAGTTCACGGCCCAGCCTTGCTAGCTCACACTCATGCAGGATTCCTTTTGAGATGCCAGTTTAGTCAAACACATGACTAGAGTTGAATGGACCTCACCAGAATGTTTATAGTACTCACCATCTGATGGGGTCCAAGTGCTGGACGTTGTTGTGCAGCAGCACTACCCATCCTCCTGTAAATCTTTATACCATTTGTTCAACACGTTGATATTAGAATGCCTTTCAAAGGAATCTATTAATCCATTTTTAAAACCTGCTTTGTCCATTATAGGGTTATAACTCTCTGAAGCCAATCCTAAGAACATCAGAGGCAACGTAAGAACCAGAGCTGATTTGGAGTATCAGCCCATGCACTCCAATTAACATTTACTGCTCATCTTTGGGATATGAGAAGAAGCAGGTGAACCTAAGTAAAGATATGCTAACTTATAAATTCTACACAGCTAGTGTAGAAGATATATTATGTAATACTAAAATGTAAGACTGAAGAGTAAAAAAATAAAATATATAAAAAAATATTTTTAAGCAAAACGATTTTATTTTATTTACTTTAGTTATAAATGCACTAAAAAGAAAAAAAAATTTTCTTTAACCACAATTTTCAAGGTTATATGTAACTAAATAAAACCATGGGGCGCTCATAGATTAATTTATTCAATCAATAAAGAGAATAGGCTACTTTCATCATAAAATATAAAAAACAACAACATTTTAATTCCCATTCTAAACAAGTTTCAAAAATTGTCCTAAAATTACACAATCCAGCCTTTCCCAACACCACCGGAAAAAATGTTGAAACCACCATACAGTACAGGCGCCCCATACAGACAAGCTGCCCCCCAACATAAAATAAATTTTTAAACATGTATATACAGTAATCCCTCGCTATATCGCGCTTCGCCTTTTGCGGCTTCACTCCATCGCGGATTTTATATGTAAGCATATTTAAATATATATCGCGGATTTTTCGCTGCTTCGCGGGTTTCTGCGGACAATGGGTCTTTTAATTTCTGGTACATGCTTTCTCAGTTAGTTTGCCCAGTTGATTTCATACAAGGGACGCTATTGGCAGATGGCTGAGAAGCTAACCAGCTTACTTTCTCTCTCTCTCTCTCTCTCTCTTGCGCTGACGTAGGGGGGTGTGAGCAGGGGGGCTGTGTGCAGCTGCTTCCTGAAGGACAGGCTGCACGGAGCTTCGCATACTTAAAAGCTCAAAGGGCACGTATTGATTTTTGACTTTGTTTTTCTGTGGCTCTCTCTCTCTCTCTTCCTGCTCCTGACAGAGGGGGTGTGAGCTGCCGCCTTCAACAGCTTTGTACCGGCGGTGCTTCGCATACTTAAAAACCAAAAAGCCCTATTGATTTTTTTTGACTGCTTGCTTTGTTCTCACAGTTTAAACTTTTGAAAAAGAGACAAATGCTTGTTTGCAGTGTTTGAATAACGCTCCTGTCTCTCTACAACCTCCTGTGTTTCTGCGCAAATCTGTGACCCAAGCATGACAATATAAAAATAACCATATAAACATATGGTTTCTACTTCGCGGATTTTCCTATTTCGCGGGTGGCTCTGGAACGCAACCCCCGCGATGGAGGAGGGATTACTGTACATTTGAATGTATGCTATTTAAATAATGAAAATGTGTGCTTTAACATATCTTATATTGCCATTGCATTTGTGCAGTTGTCACACACATGCGGTTAGGGTACAACTTCAGGGTTTGGCTGATTGTAATTGCACTTTGAACCAGGGGTTGGCACTGTCACTTAATGCTTCTTCTCTTTTTCCCCCTTACAGAATGGATGATTGACAGACGTACCACCGATGGCGTCACTTCTGAATTCTGGGCACCTGAACCCACCTCTTCTACTTCCCAGGTCTTAAAACCAGCTACTCCCCCATCTTGAGACAGTCCAGCTTTGACTTGTGTCTGAAGAATACTACTCATTATGTTTATTTTATTTTGTGTACTTTGCTTTAAGACCTTTTAATTATATGGGGATCACTTCAGTGCCCCAAACCTTCTTGAGATCTCATGTTTTGTTCTTATACACCATAATAAAAAGGACCTCTCCAATATATTGCATATGCTATTTTTTTCCAGGAAATACATCAAAAACAATATATATTGTTACATTTTGGGCTCTGCATTTCATAAACAAAATTAATAAACAATGGAATGCTTCCTGGAAACTTCAAAAGAAACACACAAAGCTTTTACAGCATTTTTAAACACAAAATTAATAATAGGTTTAGGTTTAGGTTTATTTGTCATATATAGGTTAACACAGGGTCAACATACAATGAAATGTGTATGACGAGAAAAACAAGTCACTCAGCCTAGATCCAATAAAGCTTAAAAAAAGATTACAAGTTAAAAATAGACAAGGCATATAAAATAAAATGTGTATGTTTTAAAAGAAGTTATAGAGCAATATGAGTTGAATTAGCAGCAAGTACAAAAGACAGTTATTGCACAGATAATGTTTTATAAGTACAGATGCATATTCCATAAAGTGCAGATGCATGTTCCAGTCAGTATTCTGAGTGTGTGCAGGTACAGTTTGTGTGTGAGTAGTGCAATGTAGATGTAATGTAAGTGTATGTAAGTGTTCAGGTGTTGCTGTTGAGGAATCGAATGGCCCGGTGGTAAAAACTGTTCTTAAGTCTTGTAGTCCGAGCAGCCAGACTCCTGTATCGTCTGCCAGATGGTAACGAGAAGAAACAGCTGGCGTGCTGGATGGCTGTGGTCCTTTATGATGCTGCTTGTCTTACGCAAGCACCGAGGTAAATGTCTTCAATGGCAGGAAGACTCTTGCCCGTGATGTGCTCTGCTGCCTTCACCACTCTCTGTAGTGATTTCTGGCTGCTGGCAGAGCAGCTCCCATACCAGACGGTAATGCAGCCCGTCAGCAGACTCTCGACCACACTCCTGTAAAAGTTTGAGGTGATGTTGGCATTCATGCCAAACTTCCTCAGCCTCCTCAGGAAGTAGAGCCGCTGGCGAGCTTTCTTGACCACAGTGTCTATGTGAAGGGTCCACGAGAGATCCTCGGTGATGTTTACTCCGAGGAACTTGAAGCTGTTAACCCTTTCAACTTCTATGCCGCTGATGTAGATGGCCTGGTGTTCTCTGCCTTGTTGTTTTCGAAAGTCCACAATCATCTCCTTGGTTTTGCTGACGTTAAGAGACAACTTGTTATCTAGGCACCAATTACTCAATGCCAGCACCTCCTCTCTGTAGGCCGTCTCATCGTTGTCAGTGATAAGGCCTATGATGGTTGTGTCGTCTGCAAACTTGATGATGGTGTTCGTGCCGTGTTTTGCAACACAGTCGTGGGTGAACAAGGAATACAAGAGGGGGCTAAGCACACAGCCCTGCAGCACTCCTGTGTTTAAAATGAGTGATGAGGACGTATGTTTGCCGATTCTCACCACCTGGGGCCTGTTTGTGAGGAAAGAGAAAATCCATCTGCAGATGGTCGTCCCCAACCCAAGGTCGTCAAGCTTCAAGACGGGTTTTGAGGGGATGATGGTGTTGAATGCCGAGCTGTAATCTATGAACAGCATTCTTACATATGTATTTCCTCTTTCCAGGTGGGTGAGGGCAGTGTTTATTGTTAGCGCAATGGCATCCTCTGTAGATCTGTTTGCTCTATAAGCAAATTGGAGAGGATCCAGTGTGTCAGGGAGGGAGGAGCAGATGTAACCTTTGACTAGTTGCTCGAAACACTTCATAATGACCGATGTCAGTGCAACCGGGCGATAGTCATTCAGACAGGAGACCACCGGTTTCTTTGGGACAGGAATGATGGTGGATGCCTTGAAGGAAGTGGGGACCACTGACTGCCTCAGGGAGAGATTGAAAATGTTGGTGAACACACCTGCTAGCTGGTCAGCACACGCCCTGAGGGCACGGCCTGGGATGCCATCTGGTCCCGGAGCTTTGCGAGGATTGACCTTTTTGAAGGACCTTCTCACATCAGACGTTTCAAGGATCAGAGTGACAGACTCACTGCCCCCTTGAGGATATAGCACCTGTTCTTTGTTGGCTGCATCAAAACGAGCATAGACAGTGTTGAGCTCGTCTGCAAGACATGCAGTGGGCTGAACACTGACGGTGTTTTTCTTTTTATAGTCAATGATGCAGCACAATCCATTCCACAGGCGCTTGGTGTCAGAGCTGTGGTAGCTTGACTCCACTTTGTGCCTGTAGTCCCGTTTGGCCTTCTTGATGGACCTCAGGAGGTCGTATCTGGCTGCTTTGTATGCATCAGAGTCCCCTGAGCCAAAGGCAGAGGTCCGCGCCTTGAGCTTAGCCCGGATCTCCCTATTTACCCAGGGTTTCTGGTTAGGATATATGTAAACGGTGGTTTTAGTGACAACATCGTCAATGCACTTGCTGATATATCCTGTGACAGAGTCTGTGAATTCATTGATGTTGCCATCAGCTGCATCCTCAAACATCTGCCAATCAGTTGTTTCAAAGCAGTCCTGTAAGACCCCCTCAGCTTCACTGTCCCATTTGTAGATGTTCCTGTAAACCGGTTTTTCCTGTTTAAGTCTTTGTTTATATGCAGGCAGCAGCAATATAGAGCAATGGTCTGCTTTTCCAAAAGCTGGTCTAGGGAGAGATTTGTAGGAGTCCTTGAATAAGGTGTAACAATGATCCAGTGTTTGATCACCTCTAGTCGGGGGAGAGATGTGCTGATAGTATCTAGGGAGACCTTTCTTCATGTTTGCTCTGTTAAAGTCTTCCAACACAGTAAATGCTGCTTCTGAGTTAGCGTTCTCTAGTCCACTGATAACATCATACAGTTCATCCATAGCCGAAGCTTTATCAGCTTGTGGGGGGATGTAAACAACTGAAAGGAGAACTGAACTGAACTCCCTCAGGAGGTTAAAGGGTCTAACTTTAATGGTCAGCAGCTCGAGAACCGGTGAGCAGTGTGTTTTTAAGACACACACATCCGTAGCCCACGAAGAGTTAACCATAAAGCACACACCCCCTCCCCTTGACTTGCCTGAGTCCTTCGCTCTGTCTCCCTGATAAACTGTGAACCCGACTGGTGTGACTGCGCAGTCAGGTACGCTGGGCTCCAACCACGTCTCTGTGAACGCCAAAACGCAGCAGTTTGTGATGTCTTTCTGGTGCTTTATCCGTGCGCGCAGCTCATCTACTTTGTTGTCCAGAGACTGAACGTTAGTGAACAGGATGCTAGGCAGAGGAGGCTTGTTGTTTCTCTGTCAGGTTCGGCACAGAACTCAGGCGCGTTTCCCCCTCTTTGTTTTTGTTCGGCGTTGCGCGAGTAAGCAAAAGACTCCAGGCAGTACAGTGTCCACGATATCAAAAACTGTTGTAAAATCCGAACTGGCTGATGAACGTAATTCCAATAGTGTTTGCCGGTCATACTGAAAGTGTGATAAAGTAGTACGCACAAAAAGAGTGAGTAGTAAGAAAATAAATAATAACTTTTTGCTGAGATGACTCGGAGCTCTCGTCGGTGCAGCCATCTTACGGCGCAGCCAGAGTACCATGAGTAATATTAGATGTAATGTAAAACAGCCCTCCAAAGTTAACCCTGTTGGACCTCAGCATGCTTTCTTAACATTTATTGCTTTTTGAAACAAAAGTGTACATCTTAATTGACAGACAGAAAGATATGTCATATGTTATTAAAATAATATTTCAGTATGGTAGGGGACTTTTGATTACCAAACCATTCATGCCAGTAGTTAAAAAATGTCAGTATGTTATATATTATGTTTTTTGAGTAAACTTTTTATGTGCTATATTATAATAACCAAAATATAGATGAAGGGTTGGGGACCTCCAGGGTAACCCTATTTAATGTGGAGATCTTTTGTAATGCAAAAAACAAACATACAGATGAGGACTGTCGGTCCTTATCAGAAAGGAAGCTAATTTTCCTATACAGTGATCCCTCGCTATATCGCGCTTCGCCTTTCGCGGCTTCACTCTATCGCGGATTTTATATGTAAGCATATTTAAATATATATCGCGGATTTTTTGCTGGTTCACGGATTTCTGCGGACAATGGGTCTTTTAATTTCTGGTACATGCTTCCTCAGTTGGTTTGCCCAGTTGCTTTCATACAAGGGACGCTATTGGCAGATGGCTGAGAAGAAACCCAGCTTACTTTCTCTCTCTCTCTCTCTTGCGCTGCCTTTCTCTGATCCTGACGTAGGGGGTGTGAGCAGGGGGGCTGTTCGCACACCTAGACGATACGGACGCTCGTCTAAAAATGCTGAAAGATTATCTTCACGTTGCAACCTTCTGTACAGCTGCTTAGTGAAGCGACATGCTGCACGGTGCTTCGCATACTTAAAAGCTCAAAGGGCACGTATTGATTTTTGACGTTGTTTTTCTCTCTCTCTCTCTCTCTCTCTCCCTGCTCCTGACGGAGGGGGTGTGAGCTGCTGCCTTCAACAGCTTTGTCTTTTAAGTATGCGAAGCACCGCGGCACAAACAGCCCTATTGATTTGTTTGCTTTCCTCTCTGTTTCCTTTGAAGAGGAAGATATGTTTGCATTCTTTTAATTGTGAGACAGAACTGTCATCTCTGTCTTGTCATGGAGCACAGTTTAAACTTTTGAAAAAGAGACAAATGTTTGTTTGCAGTGTTTGAATAACGTTCCTGTCTCTCTACAACCTCCTGTGTTTCTGCGCAAATCTGTGACCCAAGCATGACAATATAAAAATAACCATATAAACATATGGTTTCTACTTCGCGGATTTTCTTATTTCGCGGGTGGCTCTGGAACGCAACCCCCGCGATGGAGGAGGGATTACTGTAGTAGTAAATCTTCCTCATGTGAGGACCATTAAAAAGAACATTCGGATGGGAACTTTCCTTAAAGCGACAAAAGCAATATGATCAGAGAGGTGCATATGATATTATTTATCTTGATTTTCAGAAGGCTTTTGATTTGGTACCATATGAAAGATTAGTGATCAACCTAAAAGAAGTGAGAATGCAGGCAACGGTCTATAGGTGGGTACAAAATTGGCTCAGATATGAGAAGCAAAAGGTTATGGTGAAGGGAACTTTTTAATTAGGTGTTTTTAAAAGTGGTGTCCCTCAGTGGTCAGTGGTGGTGTTGCTGCTCCTTATAATATGCGTAAGTGATCTGGGCAAGAATATAATGATGATATTACATATTGGCACAACTCTAACCTTCACTAAAGGAACAGTCTACACATCAGTTCAACTCCTCCACCTGGTGCAGCATTTAATCTCATATCTAAAAGGAATTAGGTACAATTTATAAATAAATAAAATAGGTTTGAATCTAATTTCTTTAATAAAGGTATAAGAACTGCCAAGTAACTGGGGACAGTGCCATTACATAAAAATACACTGCCTGGCCAAAAAAAAGTCGCCACCAAAAAAAAAGGTCACACACTCTAATATTTCATTGGACCGCCTTTAGCTTTGATTACCGCACGCATTCGCTGTGGCATTGTTTCGATAAGCTTCTGCAATGTCACAAGATTTAGTTCCATCCAGTGTTGCTTTAATTTTTCACCAAGATCTTGCATTGATGATGGTAGTGTCTGACCGCTGCACAAAGCCTTCTCCAGCACATCCCAAAGATTCTCAATGGGGTTAAGGTCTGGACTCTGTGGTGGCCAATCCATGTGTGAAAATGATGTCTCATGCTCCCTGAACCACTGTTTCACAAGTTGGGGTTAAATAACTTGTTGCCAGCTGAAAGATAATCGCCCACACAGTAATTATCCAATAGGAGGCTTGTACTTATTAGCTTAGTTAAATCCAGGTGGTGACTTTTTTTTTGGCCAGGCAGTGTATATTTACTTCGTTCAGTATGGGATGTGTGGCATATGATGAGGCAGTAGAAAATGCTGTTGCCTCACAGCTCCAACAGAGGCTTTGGATTCTAGCATGGTCACTGTCAATTTGGGAGTTTTCAGATTTTCCACGCTACTGTGCGAGTCTACTTGGCTGTGTACTCCAATTTTCCTCTCATATTCCAAAGACATGTAAGTTGGGTTTACTGGTGTCTCTGAATTGGCCCTGTAATAGATTGGCTCCCTTGTGCTGCTGGGTTTGGCTTCAGCTCCCTTTGGCCGTAAATGGGATTTAGAGGATAAAGAAAATTGGATGGATGAATGGAGTATGCCTTTTGCTCTTCAAGTGATTTTTTTCAATAAATTATTTGGAAGCATCTATTAATTACATGTGGATTTTAATAAATCTATCACTTTGCTGTTTCATTAATAATCTAAATTTACTAAGGTAGTCAGTGCACATATGGTATTGTAACTCTTCTAGATGTTCGGTCTGACTATCCAGTTTGCAATGACTTTATTTAGTTTATGATTAAATTGATGTAGTAACTGCTAATACAAATCATGTTTAATTTAGCAGTTTTTATCTTTCTAGCCTGCTAGATTGTGACTGCTACCTTGATGTGTCAAGTAAAGTGCCTTGGGATGCGCTTCCTGTAATGGAACTATATAATGAAAAACTTGATTGACTGGCTGATTTACAATAATTCTTTAAAAAATAAATAAATGGCCATCCCTGGATGAACTTGGAGTCAACGTGGTGACAAGTACCAGGATCCTAAATGCTAAATTGATTGATTGAAAACTCCAGGGAAATGTAGCAAGTGCAGGCTGCAGTGAATGAAAGATCCATGCCTTCTGCTAGGATTTTGTTAGTTATTCTTTTGCTGTTCAAAATAAATAACCCATTTTTTAAAAAGAAGTTTTACGATGTATAGCAATGACTATTTTGTTCTAAGGAATAATGAGCAGCTAAATCCTAAGTTTACCCTTCTTTCAGATTCTGCCAAGAAAGTACAAATTAGTGAGCTCTGTAAGTCAGGCACATTAGTCCAATCAAATATTAAGTAGTTAGTGTACAGGCCCAAGGCAATTTTTTCTTATGCCATCCATTTTTATGATTTCTCGTTCTTCTATTTTATAGTTGCTTCATATTACTGAAGCACAATACATTGTGTTTTACTGCCTGGCTATAAAGGAAGAACAAGTCTGCAGTTAATTGCTTTAATTTACTCGGAATAGAAATCCGAATGCTGTTAAATAGATAAAAAGCAATTGAATTGTAATTTTAGAACTGAAGGTACAAAAGATGATAAAATAACTTGCAACAATGAATTTCCTAATAGCTTCTGCATAGTAAGTAAGGTTAGGAATAAACTTTGACACTGTGAAAAATTTTAGCTTTTAAATTATGCTACTGTGACACTATCCATCTTCACCTGCCGCTGCTTCACACAGGAATATTAGAAGTCTTAGGAACTAGAAGTTACAGAAAAAACAGTGCTACACCAAAAATGGTATTTTTTTAATGGTCTGGTAAAATAATAAGGGATAAGGTACTTTTAGTATTCAACCTTTTTTGACTTACAGCATGAAATTATGTGCAGTCCTTCTGTCTTACTGCATGCTTATCCTTAACATAGACACTCGCCGAGTAGTGTCCATGTTGTTCCCCTTGTTCACCCAAACTCTTAAAATAAAAGGTGACAAAGTGGTTTTTCAGAGTATTGCTATAAAGGATCCATTTTGGTTTCCAAAAAAAAAAATCCAAATGAAGCTCCAAAAAGAAGTTCCATAAATAGCCATGAATGGACGATAACAGATTTGTGAAATACCAATGGGTTCCTGATTTTAAAAGGAATGTTTCAACATACAAGAACTCAGGCTCAGGTCATGTTTTCTTGGTCTGTTGTATCCAGCCATGAAGCCTACTACACATAAAAGATTTCTGCTTTGTTCACATATTACGAACCTTTTCAGAGTTCAAAGAACCAATTTTCATATGTAAAGAACCCTTACCAGAACGAAATGTTTCTTTGTCAAGAATTGGCTCAACAAGGAACCACACAAACCTGTGATGTGCCATTAAAGAACTGGTAATTTTATGAGTGTATGACAGTGTGGTCAAACACAGCTTCACACCATTATTAAATTTGCTGATGACACCACCTTTATAGGCCTCAACTCCAGCAATGATGAGACATCTTACAGAAGAGAGGTCTTCATGCTGACCGAGTGGTGCCACAATAATAATCTCACCCTTAATGTCAGTGATCATAGACTTCGGAAAGCAGATCACAATGACATCTACATTAATGGGATGCTGTACAGAGGGACAGCAGCTGTAAATTTCTGTGAAATGACCATCATTGATGGTTAAACAGATCATGGCTCTCCAATGCATTAATTCCTTAAACATTTAAGCAAAGCCTGGATGTTGTTATCTGTCTTCACTAATTTCTACTGGAGCACAGTAGCATCCATAATAATAATAATAAAAATAATAATACATTTTATTTATATAGCGCCTTTCCCATGCTCAAGGACTGGCATGACAAATGATTAAGCAGAAACCGCAAAGCATTGTTGAGGGCAGTAAAGCTGATGCATAATCTTACTGGAACACAGCTGCCTGCTGTTCATCACATGGTTAAGACAGCTGCCTTAAAAAGCCAAACACAGACAAAATATTGTCTGCTGTCTTAGAAAACTAAAGGCTATTATTAAACCTACAGTGTCACTTTGCTCCATCCTCTTTTCTTGCATTTCTTCCCTCTACAGTGGAGGAAGACACCACTAAAAACCATGGTGTCACTACCACTATTCTCCTGGAGGTTCTGCCCTTTCCAGTCCATATGGTATTTAGTACATTAGAAAAGTTGTGATCAGAACAAATCATTCAGCCCAACAAATGCATCCATCTTATTCATCTAGATTGTCCAAAATAGCATCAAGTTGACATTTAAAAGGTTTTTTTTGGGGGGGGGGGTCCCCCGGTCCCCCATATACTGTTGCACTGAAAAAAAAGGAAATGACGTCTTTACAGACTGGGTTCAAAATGGAACTGGCGCAAAAGAAAAAGAGGGTAGAATATATAGGTGGGTCTACAGGAAGTGATGTGTAGGAAGAGGCGTGATCTTGAGGGTGAGAGCCGGAAGTGATGTTATTGGGTGGTTTCTTCAGTTCTGCCCGGAGAGAGGAAAGAAGAGTTAGAGGGCAGCACCAACCCCCGGTTCAGCGGGTAACTGCATCTATTTGAGACCGTAAACTGTCTCCCAAGCGCACATGTGTGACACTATGTAGAAAAGTGATGTCATTTGTTTTTGAAATTCTTAATAAAAAGAGTTCAAAAAATGTGTGGAAACTTTTTGAACGTACCTCGTAACTTAAGCATAACTTCCCTTGATTTGCATGCACCATACCTAAAATGAAATTCCTGAACATAGTTCCTGGGTATACTGTCTGTGCTATGGTGAAGGTAAGGAGCTCAGGAATATGGGAAGACTTTGGAGTAGAACTGTCGTCTCTCCAGTTTGAGAGGAGACAGTTTAAGCGGTTGGACACAGGGTTAGAATGCTCTTAGCCGACTCCCTCAGCTTGTATTCCAGGCACAGCCTACTGGGAGGAGACACAGTGCAAGACCTGAGACCTGCTGGAGGGATTATATCTTTGAAATGGTCTGGGAAGACATGGGAATTCCCAAGGAGGAGTTGCTAAAGATAGGTTTACCACATGTGGCAGACGACCGGAAGCTCATCCCGGCCAGAACACCCCTGAAATGGAAGGATGGGGTAAGGCAGCTTTTCCAGGACACTGCCTCCCCCAAAACACTAGACGGTAGCTCCCCTGGAGTGTAACAGTGCCCCGGATTCCCGCAGGGCATCCTGGGACTAGGAGTGTGGTTTCTCAGCCCTGTTGGATACTGTGGGTGCCGCCAGGAGGAGTTGTGAGAGGACCGGAGGAGCCATGCCTCATCAATAGCCCGGAAGTACTCCTAAATCATGAGGACATGAGCCCTGAAGTACTTCTGGGCTGAAGAAAAAGCCAAATCTCCATTTAACCCGGAAGTGCGAGAAAGTCACGTGGGCGGAAGGACAGAAGCACTTCCGGGTCAAGGACTATATAAAGGACTGTTAGAGACCCAGCAAGCGAGTTGGGAGGAGTAGAACAGAGCTTGCTGGGAGGTATGGAGGAGAAGAATATTGTGTGTTTATTGAGTTATTGTGTTCATTGTGGCTGTGGTGCTTTGGAGGCACTGTTTGAGAAGAAGAAGCATTAAAATACTTCTTGGTGCTTTTAACGTGTCCAGAGCTTCTGTCTGTTGGGGAAAAGGTGGGCAACAGTGTCACCAAGCGTCCACTCTCTTACACACAGCAGAAATAGACAGACTTGAGAATTTAGTTGGTCCATCAGACACTTTTCTTAAGTGGTTTAATTCATACTTATCAAAGTGTTATGACTTGGGTCAGCTTGTTCATTTCTTTTTACTAAAGGGGAATTTCTGCTGCTTATTGTGGATCTCTGGAAAGCTTTAACCTCAGGAAATATGAGAGTGTGATTGCTTTGTATTAATAATTTACTCACAACTAATTATGAAAATTGTATTCTTGTTTATTTATTTTAGGTATGTCATGATGGCATTTTGTAGTCTCAGCATTTTGTGACAATGTTGGTAGGACAAGCTGCACTGTTGCTAGTGATTGCCTTCTAGAAGACACTATGTGCCACATCACAGATACTGGGCCTTATAACTAGTGTATCATTTGGTGTGGATCCAACAGTTGAATAACGTTAAGAATTATTTGTGAAATTCTGCTACATGTTGCTTTTGTTTTTCTTATTGTTAATTATTTTTATTATTGATACAAAGGCATCATCATGTTACAATTTTAGTTTTTTCTTTTCTTTGCGGGCAACACCATTCTGTGTTCTTGTCACTAGCATAGCCATCTTCTTTACCATTGCTATGTCTATTGCTGGTCATGTAACAACCTGATGTTACTTCCTATTTACTATATAAAATGTTCATTCCCAACTCAGTGTCATAATTTTGACCAAAATTAAATCATAAATGTTCACCATTCTTTCTCTAACATAATTAAGGAGAGGAAAACCAAATTAGAGTAATACGTTTTGGTAATGTTATTTTAAATTGGCATCTGGCTCATGTTTTGGTTCAGTTTTATTTGATTCCTTAATTTCCTGACCCCTGCCTGAATTTTGGCCACATTTTGCTTTTGACATTTTTAACTACTGGCGCTCATGTTTCCTCCCTGGACTAATGGAGCTTTGAATGAATCAGAATACATACAAGATTAGATGACACTGATTCAACCCTTTATTAATGACCTTCCGTCAGCACAGAAATATTAAGGATATAAGGAAAGGGCAATATTATTAAGGATATTAAGGAAATAAAGGATTGTTTCTTTTTTACACAGAATCTTGAAATTCTAGTTCACTTATTGAATCAAAAAGAACTGACTAACATAATTACCTTACTGTCAGACTGTCCTGATAATTTGCCTCCTACTCTAGAGTTAATTTAAAACACAGTAATAAAGATCAAACCTGCTGTATAATTAGGAAGCATGGCCTTATATTTCAGCTTCTTAGCAAAGTATTGTACCAGTTTTAAATTCTTACTTTTAATATATAAATCTGTAAATGACTTAGCTAACTTCACCTTGGAGCCACAATACTTTCTAAAATTCCCAGTATAAAACCACTGCAGGATGTTGGACCTTAAGCTTTAGGCTTCCCAAACTCTGAAATTGTGTTCTTAGCTAATGTTTTTACACAAGGTCTGAAGTTGCTATAGGATGGTATTTTGCTGCTGTTTCTGTGTTCTTTGCAGATGTTTCCAGTTGGCATGATATATACCAATTAAGTTAACCCTCAAAAGTTGGTAGGCCTGCTGACAGGTTAGAAACACGAGCTTGGAAGCACCCAGTATTTAAACTCTTGTTTTAAATGATTGGCTTATCTTACAATAAAAAAACAGCAAAATGTATCTAAATGCGCACAACTGGAGCACTGGAAATGACCCAGCAGGATCTCTGTAGAGCAATCAGAATGTCTCTGACTTCTCCACAAATCAGGAAAAAAGTGTGTATGTACAATATGACATGCTCAGTCCTCTCAGAGGAGGTTGGGTATTTTGGTCTGTAGTTCCACAGTAATTTCATTAAAATTCAACCCGTTATATCCTAACACAGGGTCACGAGGGTCTGCTGGAGCCAATCCCAGCCAACACAGAGCACAAGGCTGGAGCAAATCCCGGGCAGGGATTCCTAGAGCACTTGTGTGGTTTAAAGTGCTAAAGATTAATCAGCGTGTGTGTGTCATTCATGGGGCACTGTTGTGGTGAGGGTCTGTGTGTATGCGTATAGCTATGTATGTGTGTGTTCATCTTAAAATACAACAGTAGACCAACCCGATAAAGAACTTGACGAGAACACTTACCTTTGAGAAAAACCCTGTAAAGGGTATGTAGAGGGAAACACTATGATAATACAGTTGGGTATACTTTTTCCTGGCTGCAAATGGATAAATTATTAGCAGAGATGTGTACAGGTTCGAGTCCAAAACACAACTAACTGGTGAGGTTGAGATGGTGGGTTTTTAAAGTGCGGCAGATAAAGTGAGGTAATTATGACCAGAACCGGAAGGGACATCATGGAGGCCAGGCAGAATTTCCTGTAATGGGTCTGCAGTGGAAAAATAGAAAAGATCAGTGCACCTCACCACCCCCTGGCCTGGTGTGGAATTATCTTCCTTCGAACCCTTTAACTGACTCCCATGCGCACGTGTGTGACACTGTGATATATGTGAATGTGTGCTTGAGTAATTCATCTGGTTGTCAGGGGCCTAATTCAAGACCCTGAATCAATAAATGAATGTCAAAAATAGATAGAAATACTTTATTTGCACTAAGGGAAATTTAAACTTTATAGAAGATTAAAAAAGAAAAAAGTGTGTATGTGGGCGTGTGTGTGTGCGAGTGTGTGAGTGAGTCTGTATAAAGCTGAAATTTGGCAAAATGGTACATCTAGGGCATAGGTATCACCTAGCAAGGGGCATTTCAATATTTAGGGGTTACCCTTTCCCCCAAATAGAAAAACTAAACATCCCAAAATCTCAAAATTCCCTAAAACATTCCTTTTGTGCATAAAGCAAGTTGGATCTTCTATCTATCTATCTATCTATCTATCTATCTATCTATCTATCTATCTATCTATCTATCTATCTAAATTCTTGAAAGTTAACTCTTTTAATCTAGTGCCCTATGATGCTGCGCTAGGCCAGTATGGCATCACATTTATAGCAGCCAGTGTTGGATGATACAGCCCCCCTGATTATATAATGCTGATTCTATTAGTGGACTGAAAATTAACAGAAAACCTGCAAACATTTAAACATAAAATGTGCATGCAGAAGGATAATGGAAATGTGTTTGGTGTATTTGTGCCTTAATGTCAATGTTTTTTTGTATGGACTTGTATTAAGCCCGTGTGAGTATTACCCAAAGTGCTGTGCAGGTGATGTAAACAGGAAGGATTGAAGAATCCAAGTGCTTTAGTGTTGCACTTATTTAGTAACATCGGCAGTGAACGAGCACAAGAGTCAGGGGAAAACAAATAATCTGTACTTTTTGGCTCAAGAGTAGTGCAAAACTGAGTAAATCCAGGCTTTCTGTCTCCCACTGTCTGTAAGAAATGTTAGTGTTGTGATATTTATTTCTATTACTTTTATCACAGTGGTTAGCACTGCCATTTCACAGCTCAGGTCACACCAATGCATCATTTTAATCAACTCTAAACTAGTTCAATTTTTCCTTCCTCATAGACGTCAATGCATTTTCCAAGTTTGGCGAAGTTCCAGAAAAGTTCCACAATTTTGCCAAACTCGAGACAAAGCGAATACTGCAGGATCTGCACATAATTAATCATCATTCTCTAGACATGATATATTTGAGGATCCCTGGGACTTATGTTTCACAATCCTAATATGCCATGCTTTAACTTAACCTCAAAAACTAAATAAATGTGAAGGGGGAACCTAATTTTGTGTCTAGGTATATCAGATTGTGAATTATTATAAGTGAAAACTAAATTAATACATAAAAATACCAAATTATTGATATTACAAGAAACTGCTTCTGAGAAAAGTCATTATGAATCAACTCTCTAAGGCTGGGATCGTCAAGTGCTGGTGGTCCATGGGCCAGATCTGGAATGCATGCAAGTCTTGACCGAAAGGATCTTTGAACACTTTCATTTACTCAAACTGAATAACACCAGAAGCATTCAACTGTCCATTTCACACTAACTTAATTTTTGGGAAGAAAGGAAGGAATGAAAACAGCAGCTTTCATACCGTATATACTTGCAGATAAGTTCTCCTGCAGATAAGTCGGGACTTGATTTTACTGTAGAATTTCTGGTGTTTTATAATGTCAGTTGTATAAGTCAAATGCGAAAAACTCACGCTATTGGTCCAGGAGATTATGATATGCTAACGCCTACCTGAGAGAGTAACCATGGAACGCATGGCCTTTTTTTTTCTATGTATTGCGCCTACGTAACCACACGGTAATACCCGAACTATTCCGAAGGGACGTTTGCACTGTTTTGTGTTTTTTTGTATCTCACACCCTCATACACCTTTATCGTAAGAGCATCCCTTATCTACGATGGAGTGTTTGATCAGAAGAAAATATGAAGCTGGTTTTAAATTAAATGTCATTGTAGCAGTGAAAGAAATTGGTAACTGCGCTGCTGCAACAAAATTCGATGCGTCTGAGAAACTGTTGATGTAAAAAAAAAAAATTTGAGTGTCACATTTTTGAACGGGCGTATAAGTCGGGGTTTGATTTTATGATCGATATTTCGTTTCAAGACCCGTGAGTATATACAGTAGTTTTAGAACAGTCGTTTGAAGTAATTTCTCAATATTCATGTATCAATTTTTACAGGTGATTGTATTTTAGTTTAACACCAATATGACTTGTCTAGTAAGTAAATTCAGATTCATTTAAAAATAGTTGTTGATATTTCATGTGTAATGTGTTTATTTTGCAGTAAAATTAATAAATACTGTTGCGACTTTGGTCTGTTTGGAAACATGCTGATGAGAAGAGGGGACTCAATGGGTACTGAAAGGACATAAAAGGAGATGCACTGAACAGAGAGTTAGGTTGGACCAGGAAAAGAATAAGAAAACATAAGGAATGGTGACAAGAGCTCATGAAGACGATGATTTGTCTGAAGGTGTTTTTTTGTTGTGTGATGTCAGTGATTGGATGAAAGTATCCAGGACTGATTGAGACAGTGTGGTTGTTAAAGTGTAAGAGGTTGGTGATACGTTAGATTTCTGTGTTTGATGACTCCTGTTGTATAACACAAGCATTCTCTTCTAGTGCAGATTTGAAAAGGACACAAAGCAGGGCAATCTTTCTTTACTAAACTCATTCAAATCTGTGCTCCTCTTCAAAGATGACAAGCCCCTTTGTATGCTATTCAGTAGCCGATTGGCTCAGACTAAGCCACTTCTCCTTCACAGCCTTAAGCTTGGCCCTCATATGTATAGAGATGACCTGGGAGATGGAAGGGGTTAAGCGTATAGAGAGAAGTCTGGGAAAGGCTGGACTCGAAAACTATAAGCATAGTGACACCAGGACAGACTGTGTTTGAGTAGGTTGTTGGGTTTAAGTACTTTATGCCCTTAACCAGCTGTTAAGGAAAATGTTTTCTTTACCAGGGTCTTCTTTTGATTATAGTAGTCTTTCAATTAATATTGACATACCAAACAAAAAAAAACTTAATGATAGATAAAATATTAATTTTTATTTGTCTGCCCTTTCACTGGGGAAAAATCATCAGTTTTGCACAAGAATGTTTTTCATGGAAATGT
Source organism: Erpetoichthys calabaricus (assembly GCF_900747795.2). Taxonomy (NCBI): domain Eukaryota; kingdom Metazoa; phylum Chordata; class Cladistia; order Polypteriformes; family Polypteridae; genus Erpetoichthys; species Erpetoichthys calabaricus. Next base: position 34,169,781 of record NC_041400.2, on the reverse strand, counting down.
GAAAAGTGAGGATGCCAATGTGCAATTTTACACCATGGTAAAATAACTACATAGTCATAGATTACATATCGTTTGAAGTAGTAGTAGTATTAGTAGTAGAATAATGTGCCACGAACAGAGTAGTAATTGATATTAAAGGGTGGAATCCTCAAGTTCATAAACATTTTTACTGTTTCCTGTCCATGCATACAGAATAAACAGTGCAGACATACTTATGTGTTTCTTTTCTGTCTTGACAAGTATTTAGATTTCTACTCCTCTAGGTGTGCTGTAATAACCAAATCACAAAAGTGTATGAAATGAAGTAGAAATATTAACCTCAAAAACAAGCCTCACTGGTAACTAGTAACTCGACAGTTTTGTTACATCCCATGACAAAACAGAGTCATTTCAGCACCCACTGTTTTCATGTGAAATCTGTAAACATAACTGCTTCATGCTCACTTGCACCTGCTTGCTTTGAGGAGGCTGCTGCTGTGGACAGAGGTGCCTGGTCTGTTCAGCAATAATTACTAGATATATAAAATACATTTGCAGTAGGAACTCTCCATATAGAATGTCATGTTAAGTACACTTAAGGTCAGTATATTATTATTTTGCTTTAAAATAAAATAAAGGGCTGCATGCTAATGAACCTTTTTATCTTTGTCATTATATATCATCAACTAGGAGATGATGGGAAATTTTTAATTTGCAGAATGCAATTGCTTTCATCAGCCCATCAATCAGCCTACACAACAGTGATGCCATGCCACTTCCAGATGCCTCTGCTTATAAACATTGATAATGGGGAAATAATTTACCAATAAACAAGAATATTTGTTAATGGCAAGATGGTTTGTACTGCCAGCGCTTTTCTCTTTGAATGCTTGCCTGATGTATTTAATTATGTTGTGTATCAGTAATGATATTGCTGAGATGTATTCTCATTTTTTTCTAGATGATCCAAGGTCATTGTGGTCACTGGCTTTTCTACTTTAAACAATAACTGTGTGATCAGAGAGAAGTGCCATCTGACAACATTCAACAATTGGTTTTAAAGGTAATGTGTCTGAGTCTTCCTCATACCATCAGTGTCATTAGATTTATTATATTGTTGTTATTTTTACTGATTAACACCTCCTGACCCAGATAACCAAGCTTTTCTATTAGTGATGATGACTTTCCATCTTTTGGTTCTTTATTTCACTATTTCCTGTAATGGCATCTGCCCTTTTTGTATTCTTCTTGTTCTCTTTATACTATTGTCACACATGCACGTGTGGGAGACAGTCTAAGGGCTTAACTGAGGGTAAGATGTAGAGTCGGGGGTTGATGAACTGCACTAATGCCTTTTCTCCCTCTTCCACAGACCTCCAGAAGGGAAAACCAACTAAAGCTCCACCCACTTCTGCTGCAAGGCCACACCCTCTTACAGACCTCACACCTGGCCAACTCCCACCTCTTCCTGCTCAGCACTTATAAAACCAGAGCACTCCACTCACCACCTCAGTCACATTTGTAACTCAGTCTTTTATGATTACTCGCTGTGTTTTGTGTGATTACGCTTATATACAAGGTGGACCCCCCAAACCTTCTTTGTTTTTTTGCCTTGTCACACTATACAATGCACTAGAAAGTCCACATCTGGAGTACTATGTGGATCCTGATCACCACACTTTAAAATTCAGCAGCACTAGAAACTTTTAGTGGGCGAACAGAGAAGCACATCCCTGAACTAAATGCTGTTTTTATTGCTGATTTCAAAATCCTCCTTTTACCTTATAAAGCCTTAAATGGCCAAGGTGCTGCTTACTTATCTGAATTTATCATTACTTACAAACTGGGCAGCATAAAGTGATTTCAAAATGCCAGCCTAATTAAGATTCCAAGGATTAATAAAACAACAGTGGGTGGTCGAGCTTTTAATAGAGGGCCCCCAAAGCTGTGGAATCCATCTGTTTGCTAGTATATGAGATACCCTTCAGTCTCAGCTTTTAAATCCCAGCTGAAGATTCACTACTTTAGTCTAGTCTACCCTGACTAGAGCTGCTGATTAGCAGTGCAAATGGCATTTATGTTTGTTAGTCATTTGTATAGAAATATAAGTATCACAATATTTTTAAATCATTACTAACCATTCTCTATTTTGTTTCTCTTCTTGGTATCTGGATGTGGCACAGGCTGATCTCCTGCATATGGAAAAGTCATCTTGGATAAAAGGGTTTAGGAAAAATTCTCTCATTAGATTAGACAGCCATCACAGACACTACAGAAACCCTAGGAGGGGGTAGACGGCCAGTTGGCCAAGCTCTCTATGACTTTGACTTTATTTTTTTACTTTCTCTTTTATAATTTTAATTATAATTAATTGTAATAATATATTAATGATATTAGAACTAATTTAACATATTATTGTATCTTGTTCTTTGCATGTTTTAACAAATATTTCTTTACATGTGTACCAGTTCTGTGTTTAGTAATTAGTATAATCTGTACTTGTATTTTAACTGAGAATTGTTCACAGCGCCCTGCGCCTGTACTCCGTGAAGGGTGCTATACAAAAATAAGTTGTAGTGTGTAAATTGTACTGTTTTGCTCTGACAAGTTCAGGGAATTAACTCTCATTAGTATTAAGCATTAGTATTGCTTGGGTACTTAATCCAGGTATTCAGAATTCCCAAATATATCTATAAAGTTGTTCCAGAATTCTTTTTGATTAAGTAATGAAACATCGTACTCAAGAATTAAGGAAACGTGCATTTAAGACTGAAGCCAGGAACCACTTCTTCACACAAAAAATAATGAGAATCTGGAACAAACTACCAGGTTATGTGGTGGAAGCAGAAGCCTTTAAAGTTTTTAAAAACTATGTGAATGACAAGTTAGCTGTTAGCCAAGCAAAGGAACCTGGGCATTTGTCAGATGCTTTTTATCTTGTTATACATACACTGGGGTGAGTTTCCCCAACATTTTCGCACTTACTGAGAAACTAAAGACTTAAAGGAGTATGTAGGTAATGAATGAGCGACTTTTATTTTGGTTTCTAGAAAAGCTTCCTATAACGGTATCCTATGAATGAAAATAAAGTACAACTTTGGTAACCCCCACAATAAGCCTTACAAATCGAACATTGTCAATGCAAAGTGCTGTCAATAGTCCTATGAGATAAAATAACAGTGCCAAAAGTAAGGCAAATTGAAAACACAAACATTAAATTACCAATTAAGCAAACCCTTGTATGTAAGCATCTAAGCAGGCACAATTTCTGTATTCTGCTAAGTGTGACTCAAAGTAACTACAATATTCATTACTGTACTCTTTACAACTAGACAACCAGCCATCTGCTCAGGAAGGATACTGTCCTTGACAACATATACTTCAAATGTTGTCTTTCAGTTTTATTGATTTTTCATTGTCAAACATACATGGATATGCACAATTTAACAGTAACCGAAATAGTTTAAAAATTTATTTACTACTTCAGTGTATTAATTTCCACATAAACAATATGAATAATAACACATGTACCTCTTATGAAATCAAAGGTAAATCAAGCAAAATATAGTTTGGATGACAGCCTGCCTAGTTTTTACACCACCCTGGTGGGCATCCCATCATGTAAGATGTGCCATTTGGTTGTAGTTAACCTTTATAGCCACCACCTCCTCCAATTCCTCCTCCTTATTTTCTTCATCCACAATGGGCAGTGAAACACCTGCTTTTACATCATTATTGTGTAGCATGACACACACACAATTTTGGCACAGTAATGCCCTGGTGAATATCTGATGCTGTCTGAAGATTTGTGGAGATATTCCACATTCCAACCATGCTGCGTTATACTGCTCTTCAGCCATGGTCTGTGGAGTACTTACAGGTGTCAGAAGATATGAATAATGATAAAATGGGCAGAGATATACCATCGAATTTTCCGGTGAATAGAGGTTGGACTGGTCATTCATGGTTCCCATTGTCACAGAAGGACATATCAGCAAGCAAGAATAAAAAATGTTGCTGCTGGAATAAATGTGTGAAGAAATCCTATGCCCGTTAAGAACCACCACCTTTTTGTGAGGAAGAGACTGGGTATTGGTGTAAAAACAGTACCTCTTGTATGTCCTAACTCCACGCAGTTATAACAACAGGAAGGAGAAGCGACCCACAACAAGCAAAACCTTGTACATATGTATGTAAGCAGACACATTTTCTGTGTTCCGCTAAGTGTGACTTGATGTAACTACTTGAGCGAGGACGCTCAAGGGCTACAATCAAAGAGTCTGGGTTCATGTGTTCTTGTCTCCGGTTCAGCTGGGTGAGGTATTTGGTGGTGGGTGGGAGGAAGGCCTGGAGAAATTTGTTTTGCCAAATTTCCCCTAGGTTTCAGTCATCGCCCAACTCTGCCCAAAAAATCGTTAACTTGGTTGGCCTCTCTGCATCAAAGGTCCACTCATGGCACACTCTCACCTGCTGGACCAGATTAATTCCAGCATGTCAGCCTACAGTTGATCATAATTACTGTCCGCCTTCTCATCGAGGTCTTAGTAGGCCCACTGTGCCAGTTCCTTCAAGTCTGCATGTTATCAGAGATGACGTGTGGTTGTTCTTTCAAACACCAATAAGTAGGTCTTGATATTTCATCCAGATGTAGAGGCAATAAAACCTGAGATGGAACCATCTGAAGGCCCCACTGGAGAGCAACATAAGTTGGTTACATACCTCCGCTTTGATGATCTTGTCCGTTGCTCCCCAACCTGGAGCTTTAGTGCCTGGATGTCTACAATCATAGCATGAATGACGGACACTAGATCCTGGGGTGCAGACATTCTTTTTTTTCCACTAGAAATCCTGCCAACTATTCCACTGTTAAAGTAATAACAGTTTTGGGGGACCTTGCGGCTAATCCCATGTAATTCTGAGGAATAAAGGTAAAGAAAATGTGTATTGTAACGCAAAATCAAGTCATCCTGACTTCCATCGAAGGTAGACTGATTAGGGCAGCATCTCTTTCACATTTAAGGCATTTAACAAACTAAGTTAATTACAAAGAGTTTTGGGAAACCACATTTTTCACAGAACACATAATTAAGTACAAGTTAACATTGTTTTTAGAACTACAAATCTTTTGGTAAATCCACAACAAATATTTTTCTTCCTGAATTCTTTTAGATTTTGGCCCACTGATCCCAAAAATGACCTTTAAATGTCTCTATGGTCCCTATAATGTGAATTTCCCCTTGGGATTGTGAATTTCCCCTTGGGATTAATAAAGTATCTATCTATCTGTCTATCTATCTATAGTCCCTAAGTATACATACTGTTGTCACAATAACAGTCCAAAGACATTGAAAAAGGTTTGGGGCAGCCACCCGTATATTATACCCTGGCTGCAAATGAGTAATTTTGTTGAGATGTTCATAGGTTTGAATCCAAAATAGAACTGATTTGAGTGTGAGAATATGGTGGCTTTAAAAGCCGGGACAGGAAGTGACCTCATCGGGACCGGATATCAAGGCAAGAAGAAATCATCAGTTCTGGCCAACTGTTGCTAAACACGGCAACAAAAGCATGAGAGGCCAAGAACAAATGAAAATCAGCAGCAAAATGTTTTTAGTTCAATTGTCACCATTCAGTATGTCAGCATCATTAAGTGATTAAACACACTACATTCAATAAAAGCATTTCTCCAGTTTTCAATGTGATACACTCAACCTGAAATTATAATTGTGTTCAGCTTGAAGCTGTCTGCTGTAATCATGAACTATTTTTAGTAAGCAAATGTTTGAAAGAAATTGTTGTCCAGTGTTATCTGTACCTTCTTTCAAATCAGTGGAACCTCGGTTCACGAACGTCTCGGTGCATGTACAAATCAGTTTATGACCAAAAAGTTCACCAAACTTTTGCCTCGGTTCATGACCACACACTCGGTATACGAACAAGCCAGTTTCCCTTTCAGTTTGTACATGTTCAGTCTCTCCCTGTGCATTTCCTGTGCAGAGAGCAAGAGAGCGCGACACACACACAGGCAGCGTGAGAGAGAGACAGACGTACACACACAGGCAGCGCGAGAGAGAGCTGGATGCATAAGGTAGGAAGGCAGTTAAAGGATGCACTGAGCTTGTTTTTGTTTTCACTTCTGTTTACAGCGATCGATTCGTAGCGTGCATTGTTGCAATATTACTTTTCTTGGTGGTTTATTAAATTATGGATTTTTTCAAATGTTCATTTTTTTCCCTGTGCTTAAAACTCATTAAAAAAAAGTTTTTAGCCAGCGGTTGGTAGCACTATAGCGCGAACTATTGCAGTGTTAGTTCTCTCTGTTGTTCAAGGTTTTCTCAGTGTTATTCAATGTTTTTACATTTAGTTTACTATTACACTGTGCATTCTATGGTTTAATTAACTACATTTGTGCTTAAAAACTTTAAAAAAATATATATTTACATACAGTTAGTATGATCTGGAACAGATTAACTGTATTTACATACAATCCTATGGGGGAAATTGCTTTCGTTCACAACCAAATCGGTTTACGACCAGAGTTTTGGAACGAATTATGGTCGTGAACTGAGGTTCCACTGTATATATATAAATATACACTGTATATATATAATTTTTTTTTTTTTTTGACAGTGTCAAATGAGCCACTACTGGGCATCACAGATCTGCATTCACAATTGCACCAAATCCAGGGTTCAAATAAATATTTTTTATTAACACAATACCTTTTTACAGGTCTTACAATAATCAACTTTCTTCACTCTGTTAAGTAAGCGTTATCCTCTTCCACCCATCTCTTACTCCCTGAGTGAGATGATGAGGACTGACTTGGCAGCACCTGCAGTGCACAGATATTGCCTGAAGAAAGCACTTCCAGGTTAGGCAGAAGCCTCCCAAAATACGGATGGTCCCTTTTTGCAGCTCCCCCTGGTGGCACCCATGGAACCCAGCAGGGGTATCCAATGGAACTATATTTCCTAGTGTGCCCTGCGGGTAAGTGCATGGGTGCTCCAGGAAAGGGGCACTGCTGCCTAGTGTGTCTGGGGAGCAGACTGTCCTAAAAGGCAGTTGCCCTAGTCCTTCTACTATACTGGTCACACAGTAAAAAAGGTTTATTCTGGCTGGCATGCCTGTCCATCCTTGCTATTACTCTATATGTATTTATATATAAATTAAACTTTATTCTACACAAATGTATAAATGATGTTTCAAATACCTAATCTAGACGTGCATTTCAGATAATCATCAAGTCTGTTCTTGTGAATTAGAATAGCCACTCTTTGGAGCAATAAGCTATTTGGATTATTTCTCCTTAAATCTTGCAATGCTAGCACATATTTTAACACTAAGCTCATTCTTATCTAAACATGTGTCAAGTTATGCTGAGAGATGCAGCATGCATTGTACCTCAGAGCACCTGACAGAGCCGATTTCTGCACGGAATTGTACATAATACTTCATTTTAATCAGGGTATACGATAACATCTGTTAACTTTAATTGAAAGTGTTTTTGACTGGTAAAATAATTGCTGTGCTACAACACAGGTCTAGAATATTCAAATAAAAAATGATTTGCAATTCCTGCTTCACACATTTCCTTCACAATATAACTTTCTTTCAAAAGGTTAAAATGTTGCATAGTTTCATCACATGTTCCTCTTGTTTATGAAGCATTATGAGATTTCCCATGAAATATTATAATACCATGAATACTAAACATTTTATCTAAAGAATTGATTATGAGGAATTGGGAGAGCAGAATGACAACATGAAAAGCTGAACTCCTGCAGTCCTCCCATTGCAGTAATGCAACACAAGCATTAGAATGTGAAGCCAGATGACTTGAGAGGTAACATGGGACCCCTAAGATACCTTTACACTCCAGCTTAGCTGCATTGACTACAGTATGAGCAGATATTGAGGTCTGTGGTCACTGCTGAAGCCATTAAGGTTTGACCTGTTAGGGGCAATAAAGTAGTCTCTGAAAGCAATGCAAACAAAAGCATACAATTTACAATATACAAATACAAATTACAACACAAAAACACGTCTATGGCTAGGAAATTACATAATGAGTGACAATAATATAAAAATAAACAAAGCAATAAAGTGCTGGGGAATGTTACTTTTAAAAATAACTTAGTTTCATTGCTCATTAATTACAATTAAAGTAATTAAATATGTTATATAGTTACTTATTCTAAAATCTATTGCATTACAAAGAGTGAGTTACTTTTGTGTTACTTTTTGTTCTTTTGTTGGAAAAACTGCACGTTTTACTGGCCATCATTTCTTATGAAATCCTAAGCCCATATATGCACCTTTATTAAACTTACCTGAAACACAGCCAAATTTGATCATTTCCTTGTGTTTTTAAATAAATTTAGCCCTTCATGTGCTGTGAAGAAAATAACATTCATCCTTAATGCACACCTTGCACAATTATAAATATCTAGAAGCTTGCTGTCCCAAAAAGTATGTGGGAATGAAATATGAAATGTGTTAATATTGTAAAAATATTAAATCATCTTTAATGCCATAAAGAACAAGAATACAGATACAAGAAGACTTGGGGTACCACAGGAACCCCATTTAATATCCACAATTGAAGCCAAGAAAAAATAAACAAAGAACACAGGGAAGGGAAGAACAACACCAGTGTGCCTTCCTCTGTGATGGCCATTAAATGACAGTGATTTCCTGTGTTGGTGTATTTTTATATTGTGGGATTAGAAGAGGCAATGCTGGAGATGAAAGTTATTGATTTTCATCTGGGTCTTTCTCTTAAGGTCTATGGATTGAACAGGAAAACATATCAGTAGTTTTGATATATGTTTTAAATCAATTCCCAAAAGTGACACACAAACTCATGCCTTTGACAATGCACAAGACAAAATACCAATAATGCAGTACCAAGGAAATCAAAAGTGGCACCCTGTAGTTTTTCACTTGTATTCGTATACCTATATATATATATATATATATATATATATATATATATATATATATATATATATATATATATATATATAGCGCCCTCCACAATTATTGGCACCCCTGGTTAAGATGTGTTCTTAAACTTCTAATAAATTATTTTTTTTCCCAAAAAATATAGGCTCACAACACAAAAAAAAGAAAAATCCAACCTTTAATTGAAGAGCATTTATTCATTTAGGAACAAAATCCCACATTTAGAAATAAATTTTTTACATGGAATCATGTGTGCCACAATTATTGGCACCCCTAACAATTCCTATAAAATAAATGTAATTGAAGCATTTTTGTAGTTTCTAGTTTAGTTTTTAAAGTTGATCAGATTAAATTGGAACTTTTAATTAGTAATTAATGACTCCCTGTGTTCCTGGGGTATAAATATGATGTGACACAGAGTCCTATTGCTCTTAGCCACTCTTCAACATGGGAAAGACAAGAGAACATGCCGTTCAAGTAAGGCAGATGTGTGTCAACCCATGTATATATATATATACAGTATATATATATATACCTTGAATTTCTGGTAAGATAGATTGTTCTACAAAACAATCATTTATTTCTTATATAGTCCAAAATCACATAAGGAATTTAACAGGCCCTGTTTTTTGAAAGCCCCCCAGCCTTGACTTCCTAAGAAGACAAGAAAAAGCTCTAAAAAAATATTGTAAGGGAAGAAATCTTGGGAAAGGCAATTCAGAGAGAGACCCCCTTCCAGGTAGGTTGGGTGTTCAATGAGTGTCAATGAGTGGGGTAAATACAACACACAAAACAGAACACAAGTAAATCCTCTTCACAGAGCTAGATGGCCAGTCCGCCATTGCCACCTCAGAAATACAATACAGTAGTACAGACTACTTTGTCTTGCACAGCACTCCTCACGAATTGCAGGCACAGAGTGCCTTGACAACTCTCACAGTAAAATGAAAGAATAGATTATACCATTCACTAAATACACAAATATCACTTATAAGGTGTCACAAAATCAGACTACAGACATAAAAAGGTTTGGGGCAGACACCCGTATATTGTGCCTTGGCTGCAAAAAGGGTTGAAATTTCTTGTAATGTTCACAGGTTTGAGTCCAAAACTGAACTGAATGTAACAGGAAAAGATGGCGGGTTTAAATCCCGAGAACGGAAGTGGTGTCATTGGGACTTGAACTGGAAGTGACGTCTTCTGGAATGGAAGTGACATCATTATTGGTGCTGGAACCGGAAATGATGTCTTCTATACCGGAAGTGACATCATCCGTGGCACCGGGACCAGAAGTGACGTCATCCGTGGCACCGGAACTGGAAGTGATGTCATTATTGGCGCTGGAACCTAATGAGATTTCCCGAGGAAGGTCTGCAGAAGATTGAGAAAGATAGTGCAGCTCGCCACCCCCTGGTCTGGCATGGTAGTACTATTCTTAAGGCATTTCAGTTGTCTCCCAATCACACGTGTGACAAAGGACACAGAGTTTTTCAAATACATCAAAAATAAAGTACAAACTAATTAACATAAATGACCAAAAACAATATCTGCCCATCAGCTAATTGTAGAAAAGGAATCAGAGACAAGCCAGACACAGACAGAGTCCTGGTGACATTAGCCAACTTGCTGCCCCACCATTGGCCATTCTACAGCTGAGTCAGTGCTGGGCCAGCCAATCTGATGAAAGGACCCTTCTACCCAGTGATTCCAGTGCTCCTTTGTCTGAGTTGACTGTTCCATAGGCAGGCAAGTACCTTGGCAGTAGAGCAGTGGCACAAAGTGACACATGTGAGTACTGAGAAGAGAAACAGAGTAGGGGAGGGTTAGTAACAGTTTATAAATATTGTATTATTTATTTTTTTGTACTGATGACTAACATCAGAAATGCTGTATATACAGCTAACTAGCAGCTCTAGTCAGGGTGTGCTAGACTGAAGTAGTGAGTCTTCAGCCTGAGCTTAAAAATGGAGACTGAAGGGGCACCTCTTATAGTAGTAGGCAGACATTCCACAGCTTTGGGGGCCCTGTAACTAAAAGCTTGATCTCCCACTGTTATTTTATTAATCACTGGAATCATAAGCAAGTTGATCTTAAGCTGTGCTCAGATTTGTAAGTAGTGATATGTTCATATAAGTAAGCAAAGTCTTGGCCATTTAATATTTTATATGTTAAAAGGAGGATTTGTCCTAAACTTTAACTGGGAGTTAAGTCAATGAAAGGTAAATAGTATATATGATTTTCCTATATTAAAGTCTCTTAATTAATGATTGGAGAGAAATTTTGCTGTTGAATGCATCAAAAAGTCTGTTATGTACCAAGTTTTCTTGATCTGTTAGTGCTCAATTAAACATATAACATGTTAGACAATTTTTTTGACTTACATGGCTGCTTATTCTTTGAAAGTTGTATATTAAAAAAATGCCAAGGTGATTGTGTACAATAAATACAGTAATTACATAGTTCTAGCATGTGTCAAGTTTACATTCACACTGGCTGATAATTGCACATAATTTTTCAAGACAAAAAAAAGAAGTAATTGCTTAATTTATGAGAATTTTAGGGGCACCCCATCTAGGCTATCTAAACACATTCCAAGTGAGTTTGTGATAAATGGAGTCATTATGAAGTTGAAAGCTGCAGAGAATGTGGGTATTATCTGCATGAAGATGGTAATTACATGCATGGGAAGTAATCGGTTTTACAAATGAGACAATATAAAGACGAGCAGTACTGATTACAAACTTACCATTGATGAGTGTCTGCAGGTAGCTTATATAAAATAAACCAATATATATTAAGACATTAGCTGTTAGATTTTGGAAAGTAAGTACAGACAAACCCTTGGGATTAGTTCAGTGTAATATAGTATAAATTAAAAATCTCAATGAGGAGAACTAAACAGGAATTACAAGCAGGAAGAATAAATGCTGCAGATGTTTTCCAAAGAGCCTTCTATGCCTAGACAGTATGCTGTGTAAAAGGAGTTATCAATGTCCATATCTAGATAATGAACAGGAAAGGAAAACATGATGCTGGGTAATGCATCCAGTCTTATGCTTTGTTTGAGAAAGAATTTAATTGTTTTTTTTTTTTCAATTTAAATTTAAAGTGCTTCACATCATCACCGGGTTGCTTCTTTGCTTTTGAACTCCTCCATGACTCAATAATAAATTACAGTGTAGCTCAGGAGCTCCTCTGTCCAAAATTCAGATTTGATCAGTGGACAAGTGAAGTTAGTTAGTCTTGATTTTGATGTCCTGATGCCTCCTCTTTTGCTTCGACTCTTAGTGTTTTGGCTATGATGAAATACTAGAACTTTGATGAATGACTCTTTGTAATTCTTGGCCAACTACAAGTACAGTCAAATCTTCTGTGATAGCCACTGCGATTTGCTAAGCTGTGGTTTGCTGTGCTGGTAACATCACTTTAACAGAAGCCCACCAAATTAACAAGCTAATTTAGAAGGCAGGCTCAGTTATGGGATACACTCTCAGCCTGCTGGCAGTAGAAGTGGAGGACAAAACTGATTGCCTTTATGAACAATGCTGAACATCCTTTCTCTGACACAGAATCATTGAGTACGTATAGCCAGCAAATTATTTAACAGAAGGGTGTCACAAAACACTGCTTGACCTCCTTAATACCTACAGCAATATAGCACTGTAAACCAAGTTAGAAGTTTCCTTTTTTGTAACTCTTTGAGTGTATAAGGGTTGTTTTTGTATTTCTTGTAATATTATCTGAGCTTCTGTAAAAAGTTCAGTTTCCCCGGGCCAGGGGATGCCAGATCTGAAATGCTGGATGCATTAAAGGACTAACCCTAGACTAAGTAGAGACCATGAAGCAAATAGGATGACTACAAAATTTGAGGCCTCGATGGATAATGCTGCCCATTCTTTCAATGGTGTAATGTCTTGCCTTTGCCCATTGGTTTACTCCACCACAGCATGCTAAAAGGTGCTACTAGAACTGTTTTTCCTCCACAGCAATCAAACATGTATAATGTGGTCTCCCATCATGACCTTGTTGAACCTTGCCAGTCACAAGCGATACAAGATAAGGGCAATTTCTTTATGGACTTAACAAATGTAAATATAAATGTACACTGCATATGTTGTGTGTACAGTTCTGGATCTTGCACTTATGTAGCAGTTTGTACATTACATTTTTTACTCTTTTTGACTGTTCAGATAATTGAATTTCCTCTTCAGGAGTATAAATACCTGTTGGTACGAGGAGCTGGGAGAGACCTCAGCCTGACATCGCCCACATGGAAGCATACCACCACTTGCAGCTTAGATGTTCTCCCATCAATAGGGAAATGGGAATTCTGCTATTGCCATCCATGATGCAAAGGCTTCTTTATGTCTTTGCAAACCAAAGTTCATGCGTCCATACAACTGAGGGGCAGCACACTTAAGAGCAGGGGGTTAAGAGAGAGCTCAGCCTGATGTTGCACCCATGGAAATGCCGAAACAGTTTATCTATCTATCTATCTATCTATCATTTTGTTCTTTTATTTTTGATTTCTGTTTAATTTTGGCCTCTTTAGAATGTAACTTATTCTCGCCATTACAAAAAAAACTATTGTGTTATTTCACAAACATATTCCCTACTGCTGCCACCATCATCATACACCTGTGTACGTCGACAGTCTAGTGAGGGAAATATTAAGCGCATATATAGAATCCAATCAAGTGACAAGAACTGATAAGCATACAGTATATTTAATTTAAATCAAGTTGAAGTGTATTACCTTTATTCTAGATGCTTAAGCATAGGCAGAGTGGTAACACATAGCTGTCATTCCTGCCTCGCAAATTCCAGATCTGCATGGAGTTTGCACATCTTTCCTGTGTGTTTATGGATTGATTAGTATCAGTGAGTGGCTGTGAGTTTACGCATTTAAAGCTTAGTTGTTTTATTGCCATAACCTCAGGAACAGTGACTCAGCATGCGCTATAAAATTTAATAAATGGCATGTGGAGCCAAAGTCTGTTTCATCATGGTTTGAATCTTTTGCACACGCTTCATTCTTCATTTCATCACTTTTTTTTTATTATGTGCGCACTCACCATGCCACAGAAAGTAATGCAGGGTGTTGATTGGCCCTGTGAACTTACTATGAGATGATATTGATGTGCAGGTGGCTTGGCATTTGTAAAAATGCAAAGCAGTGTAAACATTTCAGTTCAGATTTTCTGTTATGTGTAGAAAGTACAAGATGAAACTCTTAACTAGTACTGATCAGCAACATTCACCAAAGTGTTTGGTTGTGTTCCAAATAGGTTGTGTTCACAAGTAACCTTGTCTGGCAAATATTTTCCTGGAAATGCACCGTGCAGCTGGCTTAAGTGAACAATTTTTTATGAGCACCCTGTGGTGTTTTACAAGGCCAGTGTGACATCACAGAGCTGTAGCAGCCGTGCACAGAACTTTTTTGCATGCCTACTATAAGATTCTGTGTGATTCTGGCTCTGTAGGCTATGTAAAATAACAACCTAGAATGCAATGGGTGAAAAGTGGGCACCGGTTAGAAAAAACTAATCATATGATTTGTGCGCACATCTGCATGTTGTTACAAGCCAAAAGTGAACATAACCGTTGAACAAACAGAAATGTGAAGACACAACTGGCTTAATGCGCTAGCTGAAGCTTATGAAATTTTATGAATTTATGTCGGAGGGAGGAGTCAAAACTCCACCCATGATACCCACTGGAAGCAGAAAAGCAAGCAAGAAAGGTATCCTTACTTCAGGAAATAGTACCAAGAATCTAGGCTAAAATGTATTTTTTCCATTTTGTTTGTCACAAGCACGACTCAGAAATACTGAATGCATGTTTTCCTCAATATAAACCATTTCTGCTTAAGAGTGGAAATATTCAGTAAGTTTATAGGCATTTGTTATAATGTTGGACCGTAGTGCGCTTTCCCTCCATTATAGAGCACAGGAGCAAGCTAACAATTTTTTTGTTTATAAAAATGTTTCACCATAGAGTCCAATAAAATCTAGCAAATCTGGGAAATCAATATATACCATGATTGTGGAGAAATAACTGACTTGAAAAATACCAAACTTTATCGTTTAAGTGTACTAGCTAGGCTTTTCCTTATTTAGCTTTAAGGTTTTGAGAGTGTTACTTATTTTTCAAGGTTTCTAAAGTATATATATATATATATATATATATATATATATATATATATATATATATATCTTGTGATGGATGTCTGGGACACTTACCCGGTCTGACCGGGGGAGCCAACCTATGCAGAATGTTACCTTCCCTGGACCGTTAGATGGCAGCCACCCTGGGTTGCAGTGGTGCCTCGTACTCCCACAGGGCTTCATGGGAGTTGGAGTTGGTTACAGCACTGTTGGGATCCAAGGGTGCTGCCAGGGGGTGCTGCAACAGCTGCTGAGCGCCCTCTTGGGCGGTTTTTCCGCCACACCCGGAAGTGCTGCTGGAAGTAGGTCAGCGAGCACCTGGAGCACTTCCATGGGTGTTATAAAAGGAGCCAGCAGTCGTTACTCAGGGAGCCAAAGTCGGGAGGAGGAGGAGGAGGACGAAGCTTACCGGAGGGAGAGCAGAAGAAAAGAAAGAGAAAAGGAAAGAAAAGGACTGAGTTTATTAGCGTTTGTGCACTGTGTGTATTGTGCTGAAGAAGGATCAAAATAAACGTGTGTGTTTTTTGGGAGTTGTGAGTCTGCGTGTCTGTCTGGGTTGGGCTGATCTTCCCAGGTCATCCCTGTGTGGAGTTTGTATGTTCTCCCCGTGTCTGTGTGGATTTCCTCCGGGTGCTTCGGTTTCCTCCCACAGTCCAAAGACATGCATGTTATGTGGATTGGCGATCCTAAATTGTCCCTAGTGTGTGCTTGGTGTGTGGGTGTGTGTGTGTGCATGTCCCTGCATCCTCTGCTGGCTGGGATTGACTCCAGCAGACCCCCGTGACCCTGTAGTTAGGATATAGCGGGAAAATGACTGACAGTATATATATATATACTGTATATACTGTATATATAGTTCTTAGATGTTATTTCCTTCCTTATTTGTGCATTGCTTATTCCAGAGCCCACTTAAAGATATTTTCAATGTCACTCAGCAGTGAAATACTTTGTTACACCACTTATTTTGCTCTGGCATTGTATTTTATTCTAATACCTTTCCACATCGCCCCATGTTTCCCAGGAGGTGTTTGTTATTCATTACTTCTACATGGTGCAGCTTGTTCACTGATCAACATTCTTATACGGTAAAGTGCTGAAGAGTGTATAAAGCATATTTTTATTTGTTTGAAACTGAATACTGTTATAAAATAAAAGACAGCACTGATAAACTCGCTTTTCAGTTAAACTGTGTTGTGTGCTTTGTATTTATACCTTTTAAAAATAACAGAAAATAGTGTTTGTTTTATAGAGATTTTAATTAAAAACTATTAAAGAAGCATCTCAATGACTCATTTGTCTTCTGTATTTTTTAAGAACACATACCTAGTGTGTGCACTTCTGCTGTGTACATTTTGTATTTTAGCCTCCATATATTACAAGTGGATATTAAGGCCTGACTCCATTACATTCGGAGACTTTCTCCAGTATGCTGAAATTTAATGGATTTGGGATTATATACTGTATTGTTGTTGTCTACCCATTCATTTTCTGAATCTGTTCTTTCCAAACAGTCACAATTCTTAAGCCATGTACATTGCATTTCTATCTTACTTTTTTTTTTAGCGCAAAACTACCTTCATTTTTTTGCTTTGTGTTTTTTGCATTCCATTGCATTTGTTTTGTCTGCCTGCCTCTGTTTTGACCTTCTCCCATTGATTGGTTCAGTCTTACTACAATATTGAACAATACAATAAAATATTTACACTTTCTCCTGCGTGCTTTTTGACTTTAACCTTTGCTTTGTCATTTTCTTCTCTATATATGCAGAAGCATTCAGCAATTTGCCTTTCTAGGATTAGTCATGAAGGAGGTATGTCTAGTGTTACATTGTTACTGCAGTGAAGTTGAGTGATTCCGAGTAGGTTGTACTCACTTGGCCTCTGTATGCTGGCTGACATATAACATTTTGTCAGAGACCGCCAGTGCCCCTTACAAAGATTTTTGGCAGTAGGAAGTCTTCATAACAGTTTCCAAAACTCCTTTCCTGTGTACTACAGTAAAAACTTTTCAATAGGAAATTCTGACATTGGTTCAATAAAATATACAGGACATTACCATCAAAACTCAAACCCAATTGTTGCTTATATGAAGAGATACCCACAGAAAATGATTCAAAGCCAAGCCTTATCTTTCACAGGTACATCTCAGTTTTACTGTGCCAACTCTAATACTGTAAATTGAGGATCAATACAATTCAATGCTGCAAATTATTTCAATAGTTCCACTATTTTTCAAAGTGGTAAGTGATTAAACATTAATGTCCAACTTATACTGAATCAACAAACCTGGTCCTTAGTCCATGCCTTGGTTTCTCAAGGTAAAAGACATTACTTCCTCCAGGTGACACAAACCAGCTAGGACAGTCATGAAGTAAACTCAAAAATGAATTTTCTTTGCTTGGTCACTAATGTCATGTTTGAACGCCACAGGTCAGCTATTTATGTGATAGACATAGCTGTCACTGAAAACAATGCAGGGGCTGCAAACACCAAGTCCTTCAGCAATATCATACATTTATCAGGGGAGTTAGTCAGGGTCAGTGGCAATGTGTAAATGTTACAGACCAAAGTCTACCATGGCATTACTGGGCACAAGGTATGAACTAACACTGTATGTCAGGGGCCCCCGACTCCGGTCTTGGAGGGCCCCACTGGCTGTATACTTTCATTCTAACCCTTTTCTTAATTAGTGACCTGTTTTTGCCCCTAATTAACTTCTTTTGAATTAATTTTATTTGACTTGCTCATGAAGACGAAGATCCTTTAACTAGCTGCCAAACGTTAATGAGATACAAAATGAACCAAAACATCACCAACAAAGCATGACCAGCATTGTTGATCATACAATATCTGAAAATAAAGAAAGGTGAAGGTCTCAGGAGTGTTGATCTGCAACATTTTAACAGTGCCCTTAAAAAAGAAAATCAACAGTTTCTGAAATGTTTGCTCTTGCACAATGAGAGCAGCAACAAGCCATTGAATTAAAGAACGGGTTTAATTAACGCCAAGACTCGGCACCTCATTACGCAACTGCTTGGAGTGAAATTGGTTGGAGTTTGATGCCCTGACTTAGTTGGTCTTCTGTTGGCTCAGTCATTTCACATTTCACTTCTATTTGGGTGTCATTTAAGGAAGGAAAGAAATGAAGAAACATTGTTCAGAGGAACGATGAAGAAAATCAGGGGAACAAATCTTAAAAAACAAGTCAATTAAAATTAATTCAAAAGAAGTTAATTAGGAGAGAAAAACAGGTCATTAATTAAGAAAAGGGTTAGAATGAAAACCTGCAGCCACTGGGGCCCTCCAGGACCGGAGTTGGGGACCCCTCCTGTATGTGATATCAGTCTAAATGCACATTCATGCACTCACCCACACTCACTCTCACTTGGCCAGTTTACAGCTGCTAGTTAATCTGGGAGGAACACCATGTAAAATACAACAACATACGAACTCCACAGTAGAATGATAGAATTAAACATCATTGCCAGTTTCACAAATGGCATTCCATGAGGTCTACTGAAAGATTTTCTAACTTGTGAGCAGAAATTTCACCTTACTGCAGTTCCAGTAGCCTAACTCCATCAATTCATTCCTTTATTTTTAACTCACTCCAATGCAGGGTCACAGGGAATCAGACCCAGTAGCAATGGGCACAATGATGCCATCACTGACAGGGCACTAGTGAATCATAAAGCTCACTCATACAGTATATTCTTACTTGGCCAATATGGAGTTGACAGTTAACCAGATGAGGAACAATCTCCCTGTAAGCATGAAAAAGAGATTGCTAACAGACACAAATTTGTTCCATTCTCAGGAATGGTGCAGAAATGATTTTCCTCATAATGACTCTGAACTCCCAAGCTTTGAACTATGGTGTGTTGCAGGCGGCTGGGGGGGGGGGGGGGGGGGGGGGACACAGCCAGGACGCCCAGGAGGACCGGAAGAGGGCTTATGCCCGCCTCAGACCACGTGGGGGCGACCACCCTGGTTGCTATGGGGACCACGGGTACAGAGCTTTGAAGCTCAACTCTGTAGGGGCCCGTGGTCACTGCCAGGGGGTGCCCCATTGCCTTGGGGGCCCTGGACCTCAGCACTTCCGCCACACCCGGAAGTGCTGGGGGGAAGAGGAGCAGGGACACCCGGAGTGCTTCTGGGGATGCAGCTGGCACTTCCGCCACACTGGGGCGTGTCAGTGGAAGATTGCCGGGAATCACCTGGAGGACATCCGGGTGATTATAAAAGGGGCCGCCTCCCTTCATTCAGTGCTTGAGTCGGGTGGAAGAAGGATGAAGCTGGAAGGCAAGGAGTGGAGGTGGCCTGAAGAGACAAGGCAAGAGTGTGGGGCCTGCACTTTGGGGGAGTTTGGGGTTGTGTGGCATTTAACTTGTAAACAGTAGACTGTAAATAAACATGTGGTGGTGATTTACAACATGTCCACCTGTCTGTGTCCGGGGCTTAGTCCACAGGTGCTACAAAAGGATCTTAAAAATTAGCTGGGCAGACATGGTTGCGAATGAACAGATGCTACAGAGTTATGGCAGTGAAACTTCATTTGTTGTAAGGAATATTGGCAAGGAAGTGCTAGTTTGTGGGCCACATCGCAAGAAATTTGACTGGACAGGAATTAAGCAAGATTGTAGAAGAGAGCAAGATAAAGAAATGGAAAGGGAGAAGAAGCTCATGGTGGATGATATCCTGGAAATGACAGATACTTGTGACATCAGTCAGAAGGTTAACCTTGAAAAAAACAAAGCCAAATGGAAAGCCATGATGGAAGCAAAGTCACAGGCAAGTGGTCATGGTAGTGGTTGAACAGACGAATGTATTTCGATTATAAGAATAAAACCAGCAGCACCAGTAAAAGAAAGACAAAGATGTAGGGAGAATAGACCCAGTTTGGGACTGCAGCTAGGAGGCTGTAGCTCTATCCACTGTGCCATTTGTTCCATCAAGATACATATAAACTTTTATATTAAACTGACAAAAAAATCACAAAACATGCAGTTCCTGTCAAGAATCTTTTTGTGTTGTTCTAATCAAGTGAATGCTGGGATCACACTTCCAGTGGACATCTTCGATGTATGTGCAATCAAGGACATGATTCAACAATCAGCTACATTACAGTGGGTTTATGAAAAGTGTGGAAAAAAACAGATGCTATGAAAGTAAAAACTATATGAACAAAGGGATACAATTGAAGCATCATCTGGAATCAAAAAAAAATATTTAACAATATCAGAAGACTGACATTCAAGAATATGTTGTTTAAGTATAGTAGCTATAGAATGCTGGTAATCACTTACCATAAAATAAAACTGGAGAAGGACAAGAAAATCATGTGTGGGAAATTATTGCTCTGAATGCCTTGTTGTTAGCACTGTGGTATACAATGGATTCAGAAAGTCTTCAGACCTTCACTTTCTGCACCTCAATGTGTTGTAGATTTCATTTTTAATGGATAAAGTTGATATTTTTGCTCATCAATCTACTTTCCATAACCCTTAATGACAAAGTGGAAACATGTTTTCAGAAAGGTTTGCAAATTTATTTAAAAATCAAAAACTGCAATGTTCATTTACTTAAGTATTCAGATCCTTCGCTCTGGTTTTCTGAATTTTGGGTAGGCACATCCTTTTTGCATTAATTATTCTTAAGATGTACAGTGAGACCTCTGTTCATGAGCGCTTCGCTTCCCGAGTAATCCAGCATATGAGCATTTTTCTGTCATGAAATTTGTCTCTGTACACGAGTAGTTACTCAGAACACGAGCGTTTTCGAGCATGATCAAACATGTATGGTTTGCATGGCAAATGAATCTTGAGTCAGTCTGAGCTCGTCCTTCTCCGAATTAATACATGACTTCTTTTATCATGAACACATTAGCAGTTTTTTGTGTATTTTAATGTTGAGTGTTGAAAGTGTACGACCAGCATGGGGCCAAAGAAAGTATTATAGGATGCACCCATGAAGAAATTAGTGAAAATAACCATAGAACTGAAAAAGAGATCATCCAGTAACACTGTAAATGTTATTTTTCCCCATTTCCTATGTATTGATATGTATGGTTGTGCCCCTGTGCAAAAACTTACCTTATATGTAAATTTATTACCTTTATATATAAAATAAATAAATAAAAATGCATTTATTAACCTGCTATATACAATGTATGTTTATCAACAGTTCTGGGTTGTAGAAAGCATTAATTAAATTTGCATTATTTCTTATGGGATAATTCAATTCGGAATACGAGCATTTCTGTTCACGAGTCACTTTGTGGAACGGATTAATCTTGTGAACTGAGGTTCCACTGTATTTAGAACTTAACTGGAGTCCACCTGCAGCAAATTGAATTGATTGGCTATCGGTTAGAAAGACACACACCTGTGTATATAAGATTCCACAATTCACACTGCATGTAAGAACAAAAACTAAACCGTGACATCCAAGGAGCTTTTTATAGACCAGGACAAGGGGATAAAGTAATTTTTAAAGCTTTGGATGTTCCATGTAGCACAGTGTCATCAATAATTATAAAGTGGATGAAGTTTTGAACCACCAGGAACTCTTCCTAATGTAGAAAAAATGGGCATCTCCATTTCTGCTAGGCTTTAGTAGGTCACCAGGCCTGTTAAGGCAGCAGATTTAGCGGACATCCAGCTCTGCCATCTCCCACTTACATTCCAAACTAAGTCACGGAATTCCAGCTTGTACGAGGATCTGCCTGGACTTCATCTGATAATAAAGGTGTAAATCATACTTGAACTGACATCTGTTCAGAGGCCTTGCTACAAACTCTTACAATCCAGAAGGCATGAAATGGATTCAAGGAATGAAAAGTGAGATGGACAGAATAACACACAACTTTGTAATTGGAAGTGACTTTAATCCAATCATGAGAGGTTCCACCTTTCTTTATAAACTAGTTACATTCATTCCATCGGTGTATGCTAAGAGGTACAAACTCACTGATATCTAGTTAAGATACTGAGGGCACTCAGGGGACTCTCAGGTGAGCACTGTTGGGATCACCTTCAGGACTTAAGCAAGGTAAGCGATTCCACACCAGAGCAAGAGGATGCCATGTTACTAACCATTCATTCTCTGCCATCTGCAGTACCAAGAAGTACCTCAGCAACTGACACCTCCCTCAGAGCCCAGAAAAGGCTTTGCCACTTCCAGTTGGGACATAATAAAAAGGGGCATGACTGGAATAACTCGCTTCATTTGGACCATAAAATCAGCCATTGAAGGAGCTCCCGAGCTGCCTGAAACCTATGTGCTTCACTTCATGCGAGTTTTGAAAGCTGTTGTGGCACTTTTGTTTGTTTTCTGAACAGGCCAGATTGCCAGACTTTTCTTTCACTACCAGGCCATAATACTTTTGTGTTTCTTTCATTTATTTCACCCAAGTTTACTGTGGGCTCCCTGTGTACTCCTGGCCATTACACTATATATATATAAAAACATGTGTGCATCAATTACATTGATTTAAGTCTAATGGCTTGGGGACCCACCTCCTACAACAGAGCAAGGTAAAGTAAATAAAGTAGGTGCTTTACAGAATTATTTAATTAACTAGGGGGTTCCACCCTACTCACTTCACTCGCCAACCCATCCCCCCCGGCCTGCGCTACGCACCAGCCACTTAACCTTTCTGCCACTCGTGTTGTGAAGAGGGGGGCTGAACGCACCCCAAGGAGATGCAGTCGCTCCTCCAAAACCCCCTCTTAAACGGTGATACAATGGGAAACAAATACAATTTTTTTTACAATTTTTTTTACCTCCTCTTTTCTCAATCAGATGCTGGCTTGCTGCTGATGCAGTGCCACGTGATCTGCATTTCACACGGCGCTTTGAACGTTTAAAAGCCTCTACAGCAGCTGTCCTTTATTTGTCTTTTATTTCTGGCCCCGGGCGTGGTTAAATCTTTTGGCACAAAGTCTTGTCTCGCAGGATTTGAGTTCTTGATATATTTTAGTTTATAATTTAAAAACGGAATAAGAATCTGAAAATGTAACAACATCACATTAAAGTGTGATAAATTCTGAAAAGAATGATACCAAACATATATATGCACGTTTTAAAATAAGCCTGTTTTGAACGTGACAAAAAACATGACATAAAAAGTCACATAAAATCGTTGCAGTTTTAGGCTTAGAATTTTATATATAGAGAGTAGATTACCAGCATTGCTAAAGGGTAAAACTGATAATTAATTAATTGAGTTAAATCCCCCCTCCTTTCCCACATTATTATGACTGTCCCTGGATGGGCAAGTTAAAATGAATCTTTCCTTACCTACACTAAATGAAACTTTTAACCGGGCAATGAGGATCAGGGAGGTAACTAGGAACCCAATGGTCACTCAAATAGAGCTACAGAAGACGTCTGCTTACATGGATGAACCTGTCAGTAGGATGACCATCTCAGCATCATTCTGTCAATCTGATTTTTATGGTGGAGTGACTAGATTGAAGCCACTATGGAGTAAAAGGCATATGACAGTTTAAAGGACTCTGACAGCATGAGTAAAAAGAAAACATTGAATTCTTTATGCAGAACTCCAAGCACTACATCTTGTGAAGACCAGCCACTGCTCATCATCTGCCAAATGCCATTCCCTAGAGTGAAACATGATGGTGGTGGCATCATGCTATAGGGGTGCTTCTCAGCATCAGGAATGAGGAAACTTGTCAGATTTGAGACAAATATTAATGCAGCCAAATATAGAGATGTCCTTGAAGAAAACCTGCTACAGATTGCACACAACCTTAAAAAGGGACGACAGCTCAACTTTCAGCATGACAATGACCAAAAGCATACAGCCAAGACAATGCTGGAGTGGCTTTAGGACAAGTGTTTGAGTGGACCAGCCAAAGCCCAGACTTAAACCCCATTGAACATCTGTGAAAATACCACTGATGCTCCCCATCCAATCTAACGGAGCTTGAGAGGATCTGCCTGGAAGAATGGGGTAAACTGACTAAATCCAGGTGTGCAAGCTTGTATAGACTTACTCAAGAAGACCTGAAGCTGTAATTGCTGCCAAGGGACCTTGTACAAAGTACTAAATTAAGGGTCTTAATATTTAAATGAATGAGATAATCCAGTTTTTGCTTTTTAGTAATTTTGCAAACCTTTTTGAAAACATTTTTTCACTTTGTCATTTGGGGTTATTGAGTGTAGATGGATGGGCAAGCATGTCAACTTTTTAAAATTAAATGTAGAACACACTAATGTATTCAGAATGTGAAGGAGTCGGAAGGGGCTGAATACTTTTGTGAACTATATATATATATATATATATATATATATACATATATATACAGTATATATATATATACATATATATATATATATATATATATATATATATATATATATATATATATATATATATATATATATATATATATATATACATATATATATATATATACTAGACATTAAGGCCGTTACAATAACGGGCGCTAGAACAGTAGTGCATAAACATTAGTAGGAACAGTCTATATTAAATGGCAAGTGACCTTGACCTCATTCTGTTTCTTGTCTTATTTTTTTTTTATCAAAAATATTTTTGCAAGAAGCCTAAAGTAAAATAATAATAAAAATCAAATAGAAATGTATATGACAATACAGTAAATATAATTAATATTACATTTATCCTCTCCTCTGTGGCTGTTGACTGATGTGTTGTGTCTGTTTGAAGATCTCCTATCCTGCCTCTCTTTATTTTAGCTTGCTGTGACATCTCTCCAGCAAGTACTGTGCAGTTCCCCAGCAAGTATTTTAATCTGTGCTGGCGTGCAGCTGATTATTGTATGTGTGGCGTCTCCCCAGCAATGGATTTTATGTGCGTGGAAATAAAGCTACTTTTAAAAGTCATCCTATTGTAAAATCATGAAAATTCGTATATTTAGGAAAACCCCTTCAACAACTGACACTTTACACTTTACCGAGCAAAGCTTCTTAATCGCAAATCTGACATCCTCAGAGTGAACACTTGCATAACAACAAACACTAATCCCACCTCTTTGAGGAAGCTGGTCTCCGCGTCTCAGTACCCGATTGGATTTTTCGTGCCTTATGTTTTAGGTGTTACCTCATTTACCGAAATCCGATTGGATTGGCCGCGTGATATTTTATAGGTCCCCCTTCTCTGTCTCGTGTGACGCGTCAGGCGGCCTTTGAAGCATCTGCTAGAGGCCGGTGACTCTGCCACTCATTCCGCCCTTCCCTGTACTTCCGCCTTGTCCGTAATATGCGTTTAATTTTGTGTCACAACAGTGGGCAATCAGCAGAACCTCCCAGGAACTGATGTAATGTGTGGCGTGCAGGTGATAATCGTGGCTGTGGCATCTCTCCAGCAAGTACTGTGCAGTTCCCTAGCAAGTATTTTAATCTGTGCTGGCGTGCAGCTGATTATTGTATGTGTTGCGTCTCCCCAGCAACGGATTTTATGTGCGCGGCCGTGACTACCCAATCAGCACTCTCCCCAGCAATGATGTCCTTTATTAAAGAGTGCCCCGCGCATGCGCACTTCACCAGAAGACACACACACACGGACACATGGACGCACACAGGGATTTTATTAAAGAGGATATGTGTGTGTGTGTATACACAACTACATTGTTTTTAAGAGGTGTTTTCTAATTCTGCTGGTAGTAGGCAGACAGAGTGCAGAGTAGTTAGGTCTGTATCAAAAGCAAAGTGTTTGCTGGTCATTATCATTTTTGCTATATTGGCTCCTGAGGTGGTAATAAAGCTTATGTTTATTCTGCACTGGCTTGCTGGGTCTGTAAGTACTGCAATTTTACAGACCAAAATTTGAATTTTCCTGCCTTAATCAGAGACACAACAAACTCAGTATAATTTTTTAAAGAAGAGCAGCTGTAAGAGTAATTGAAAATACTGTTGAATAAAATATCACTTGAGGCCAATAAAATGCATACTCTATTTCATAATAAAATGAAATTAATGGCATGCAATGTTATTTCCCCAAGTATGTATGGGGTGCCTGAAAATTTAATAATATATATTTATTCACATATTCATGTGGAAGCAAAATTTAATGTACCTTTAAGCAAAATTTCATGCAGTTAAAATTGTAATTGAATAAGAACACCCATGTGTTTTTCTTATAACTGCTGGTATACTCCACACACACTGTGATGACATACTGTGTATTACGTAGAAATGCTTTGCTTTCAATTGAGAGAATTCATGAGCGCTTCATTGTCACAATTTTTCAAGTGATGAAGGCTGATGAAGGTGCAAATAAAATATCTTCTTCATTACACTGCAGGAAAATGGAGCCTCACAGCACTTGAAACAAACCAGTAACCACCCGGCTACACTTGCATATTCATTCCTTCGGTGTTGATTTGGAGTTCCCATTGAATTTAGTGTGCATGTGTTTAATATGTGGGAGAAAATAAAATATACAGAAAAAAAAGTTTATGGGTAAAAGATTAATTTGCAAGTCTAGCACATTCAGCAGGCAGACCGTGTTTCTGATACGTATCCTGTCTCCTTTTTTCTTCACTCTGTATACCTCAGACTATAAACACAACACCAGGTCATGTCACTTGCAGAAATTCTCAGATGATTCTGCACTTATGGAATGTATAGATAAGGGGAATGAGACAGAGGAATGGAGTCAGGTGGAGAACTTTGATTCTAGGTGGAAAGTGAACTGTCTGCAGCGTACCATCAGCTAAACCAATGAACTGGTTATTGACTTTTGCCACACCAAAGAGCCTCTATGTCCGGTCACTACTCAGTAAGTGGAGTAAGAAGCAGTGCACTCCTACAAGTACTTGTGGGTCCACATCATTGACAGGTTGGACTGGTCTCAGAACACAGAGGAATTGTTAAAGAAAGGGCAGCATAGGCTCTTTATCCTTAGGAGACTGCGTTCCTTTAATGTGGGTTGTGACATTCTTCACATCTTCTACAAGTCTATAATGGCCAGTGCAATTCTCTATGCTGTAGTGTGCTGAGCTCGTAACATCGCTTCAAGAGAGGCCCACCGAATCAACAAGCTAATTAAAAAGGTTATGGGGCACTCTCTGGACCTCCTGGCGGCAACAGCAAAGGAGAGGATTAAAACTATCTATCTATCTATCTATCTATCTATCTATCTATCTATCTATCTATCTATCTATCTATCTATCTATCTATCTATCTATCTATCTATCTATCTATCTATCTATCTATCTACTGCCATTTTGTCAGTTTAATGGGCAACACCTTTTTGGTTGAGTTGGCATTCCATCCCTCTTGATTACATGATGTGTGACTGCCATAAAGGTTGGCTCAAAGCTCTCCAAAGCATCTCATATTTGGATTCTCTCTTCATTTTCAGTTAGTTTTTTTCTCTGACTGACTAACTTGTTATGTTTTTTGAGTTTTTTGGTTAGAGTTCTGATTTTTGATGGTTGAGCTTGGCCTGTCTTTGACCACGTCTTTTTTTGCCAATCCCATTCTTAACTTTTAACCCTCTTGCATTGAGTCATTGCATTAGGAAGAAAAGACTGCATTCACCATTAAAGTACAACAACAGCCATAGCACACTTTATCATGAATTCAAGTCTTTTATGTTTTTCTAAGGTTGTCATGTGTTGATAATGGATTTCTGCATGATAATTCTTTTTAGCATTTTGACGGTGGTGTCATTTGGCTGCCATTTTGGGCACTTGTTTTTTCTCTCAGCTACGATTTCTTCTGTATGGATTCATCTCGTTTATTAGCAGTGCTGTCTGTTCACATGGACTGTTGCCACTATTTGTGAAGTTTTCATGTAAATGGTATTTAAGATGATGGCGTGGTAGTTTAAATGTTCTAATTTAGGGATGCAAACTCTAAAAAACAAATCTTGTTGATAGCATTTTATTTAGGGAAAGGCTGTCAGTTAGGATTAGAAATTCTTGCTGTGAATTTTGACTTTTGAGCCTTAGTACTAGTTTTTTCTGGCATTGACAATCATTATTTCTGACTTTCAGCATTGCCTGCCCATAGATTACATCTTTGCCTGACGCATTATAGCATTTTTTTCTTGGTCAATTCCCTGTTCTATCGCTGCCTCTGGTGCTTGCTTTATCCAGCAAGATTCTTACCCACAGAGTATCCAGTGAGAAGCTGCTCAAAAGATAGCAACAAGGACAGGGAGCAAACAAGGCTCCTGCTTCCTCCCAGTCCTCCTCCTACCATGGTACTGTCAGTTCAACTTGGTTGATCGTCTTTCCCTCTATGGACTAAATTACTGTCTGGTCTCAATGTGCTTTATGAAACGGGAGGTTTCAATGTTCATCTCTCACTTCTGGGTCGACTGCTGCGAATTTGACATAGCCTGACTCTATACAACTGGCCTCTGTCCTTCCTTAACAAAGGTCATTGTGTTATGTAATATATTTGCCTTGTCATGGTGTTTCTTCCACCTGTTCTCAGGTTGCTAGCCCCCTGTCATATAACCACCTGTACCTCTGAGAGGATGTGTGCCTTAGTCTCGTTTAATCTTTCATAGTGGGTTCTCCCTCATACCCAACCTGTGTAAGCTGGATGGAATTGGAAGTGTGTCATAAGATGCTGTGAGCAAAAAGCAAATATGGAATAGCTCCATAGTTTAGTCCAGGTCATGTTTCTTTTAGGGAGATCCCATCCTGTCTAGGCATCTTGAGGCCCCAGCTGCATAGTTGTTGTTCTTCTCCTTTCTTCCTCCAGATTTCATGCTTAATCCAGGATCAAATTATCATTTTTAATTTGTTTTCTATGGTTATTTCTTTATTTCATTATCAAATTTAATTCATAGAAAAAAATAGGCTCTAGTTCCAGGTGTTGAATTCTGACTCGCATCAACTACGATTTTTGTTTTGCTCTCTGATTTTCGGTAGGTTGTTTCTATTTTGTGATTCCTAGTATTATGACCCATGCTTCTCCTTTTGACAATATCTTAGTAGCATTCTATCATCTGGTCTTTTCCTGCTCACAACAATCCCCAGACGCTCTGCATATCCATAACAACTGTAAAATGGGAAATTTGAGCTGCCATGTAAAAATCTATTTTAGCAATAATACTGATGATTTTATTAACTTTTTAAATATATGACTTCAGACTGAAGGTTTTAAAGTAACTTCCAAAAATGTGTTTGTTGGTGTCAAATTCAAATTTTTCTTGCATTTTAATAATCCCTGTTCAATATTAGGAAGGGACTTTCTAATTTTGATTTTTTAAATAAAACCAAACTCCAATCCTTTATTTCCAGTTCCAGTACACTCAGTAAAAAAGTCACTTGCTGTACTTGCAGCACCCATTGTTAACATTATCAATTGATCTCTGTTGATAGACTCTCTCCCTGATGTCTGTCACAAGAACGACAAACAGACATCATAAAGGTTTGGGGCAGCCACCCGTATAATATGCCTTGGCTCCAAAAGGTTGAGTTGTTCACAAGACTGAGTCCAAAACAGAACTGCCGGTATGGAGACAAGATGGCAGCTTTAAAGGCCAATGCAGGAAATGACTTCATCGGGAGCTAGCACTGGAAGTGATGTCATCGGGCCTGGGACTGGAAGTGACGTCATCAGAGGCGGGACAGAAGTGGCAACATCAGCGGCGGGACCAGAAGTGACATCATCAGAGGCACCTGAACTGTGTGGGATTCCCAGAGAATGGTCTGCAAGGGATTGAGAAAGACAATTAGCGCACCTCGCCGCCCCCTGACCTGACGTAGGAATTACTCAGGCCCTTTAGCTGTGTCCTACTCGCACATGGGTGACATGTGCTAAAACTGATTATTGTGAAACAATTATTGAAGAAATCTGATCTAGTCTCAAATATGCTATCGGACATGTGCGAGTAGGGAGCAACTGTAGGGCTATGAAACAGGCAATACCACCTCCAAGCAGAAGAAGATGACGTTGTCAGTAGCTTCTTTTACCTCCATGACTGAACCCATCTTTAAACACTGATGTCACTTCCTTTGGAAATTCTCAGGAACATCTTGACTCCTCCTCACAGGACGCAATATAAAAAATTCCCACAGCAAAGGTTGGTATTTAGTAGTGGAACTTATGCCAGCATGTGAAGTGGTGCACCAGAACTTTTTTCATCATTATTATCAACCTTTATGGTCTATTGTTATTATTATTTTGTTGACTATCCTTTATTTTTTAATTGTTACATGGGACATACTTCACACATACCCCAAACCTGTTTCTGTTATTGTTGTTGCCATTACAATGCTTAATGACCAAATATAACTTTTCTCCCCAAATTATTTTAAAATATAGCAGCCTTAACACTACTTCCTCCCCTTAATAAGTTCAACCTATTTGACACTCTTCATACTGGTGGCTATTACTTAGGCATAATCTAAAAACATCATTAACTGGTGTTGTCTTAGAACTCCCTTCTAATGTCTTGAGTTGGGTGAGATGCCACAGTCATTATGTTTTTCAGGTTTAGGCATAGCTTTTGCTCACTGTTTTATTATGCAGAGCTCTGAAATGCTTTGCTTACTTAGTTTATTTGATATTAAAATTGATTCCAGTATACATAGGAATGTGATGAGAGTAATCCACCATTACATTCTGCAGTTAAGTATATGTATAGTCCCTCAGTGCTCAGAACTTTGCCTGTTACTGTTTTCATTTTAAAGTTACTGCTATGAAAGGACAGTTTGAAAGAATAATATTCAGTTCACTTGTATGAGGATATTACTCAACTATATCTTTCATACCTAATGATGTTTCTCTTATTGTGTCTTTAATTAATTGCTTCAATGAATTAAAAAATTGGATTACCAGTAACTTCTTTTCTTTAAATAAAGGAAAAATTGAAATTCTGCCAGTTGGTGGAAATGTTACAGGCAACAACAATGTGCTGTCAATTTTTAACTTTAGTTTTTCTGAGTCTGCCCTCCACTTAGGTATTGCTTTTGACCTTAGTTTACCTTTCAGGACACGGATTACTACAGTTTCCAAAACCTGCTTTTTCTAACTGAGATATATAGTATGCAGGAAAGACAGAAGTTAATTCCAGCATTTATTTTAAGCAAAATTGTCTTTCTGCAGTGTTCAGTCAATTCAAAATACTGCCACAAAGGTCATTGCCAGGACTAGGAAATACTAAACTAGTCAAGCCGGTAGCATGCATAATGCAAGCTGATTTTAGAGTCATATATGGAAGACGTGTCAGCTAATTTCAAAGAAATGCCCAGGGCAGGGGATGTGGACCCCTAGAAGTGGAGGTGTTATTTTGGAAAGACTATCACTTCTTCCAGAATTTATTGTTGTGATTATTACTTGCTACTGACTAACTGTCGTGAGTTGTGTTCATTGCTGGCAGCAGCTGACTTAATGTAAATTAATTTTTCTGCACATGAATACATGTATTGAGCCTGATGCGAGATGCAATGTAAATGATGTACACCAAATAGTAGTGTGCAGAATCTGATTGACGCTAAGGTATCGGGCATACTTACTTACCAACCCTTGTAAAAAAGACACAATAAATCAGGAAAAGATTTGGGGTTTTCCGGCCCCATATACTGTGGAAAAAGTGCAGTCAGTCAAATATACAATTACAACTGTCATAACACCGTTCACCATCAAGGCGGATGGGGTGAACATTTATGAGGGAGGGACCGGAAATGGATGAAGCGCTGCTGGGAAGGAACCGAGGTGGATGATGGGATTGCTGACGTCATTGGGGTGCGACAGAGGGAAGGCGGAAGTGGCGTGTTGGGAATCCATGTTCAGCAGGTTCATGGCGGTGTTGTGTCTTTCTTTCTGTTGGAGATAAAGAGAGAAAGGTTAGTACTCCGCCATTCCCGTCTGGTATATGCTTTCGCGCAACAGTTTAGGTCATTCCGCGGCTCCCTAATCGCACGTGCGTGACATGACCCCCCCCCTCAGCCCAGACCCACCGGGTCGGGCGGACCGAACCGAGAGGTCGTGAACCCGGGAGAGGGCATCTGCATTGGCCTGAAGGGGACCCCGGCGATAAGTAACGGTAAACTTGTAAGGCTGCAGGTCCAAAAACCACCTGGTGACACGAGGGTTTGATTCCTTGTGCAGGGCCATCCACTGTAGGGCGGCATGGTCCGTTACCAGAGTGAACTCACGACCCAGCAGGTAGTACCGCAGATGAGTCACCGCCCACTTAATGGCCAAGGCCTCCCTCTCAACCGCCGCGTACCGGGTCTCTCGGTCCAACAATTTCCGGCTTAGGTAAAACACGGGGTGTTCGGCACCGTCGACGCTTTGGCTCAACACTGCACCCAGGCCTGTGTCCGAAGCGTTGGTCTGGAGGAGAAAAGGTAAAGAGAAGTTAGGGGTGTGTAATATAGGTGCCGACGTCAGGGCCTTTTTTAAGTCACTGAATGCTTGTTCCGCTTTCTGGTTCCATACCACATAGACAGGAGACCCCTTCTTTGTGAGATCAGACAAGGGTGCTGCCTTTTCAGAGAAACGGGGAACAAACCGGCGGTAATACCCCGCCAACCCTAAGAAAGCCTGCACCTGTTTCTTGGTTATCGGACGGGGCCATTCCAAGATGTCCTTTATTTTGGAGCATTGGGGTTTCACCTGTCCCCGCCCCACTAGGTAGCCTAAATATTTGGCCTCCCTTAAGCCAAAGTAACACGTGGATTAATGCGGAGGCCGGCCTTCGCTAGTGTGGCAAGAACAGCATACACCTGCAGTATATGTTCCTCCTAGGTGCCGGAATAAATGACTACGTCATCCAAGTAGGCGGCACAATAGGAGTGATGGGGCCGTAGCACTCTGTCCACCAGACGCTGGAACGTTGCAGGTGCCCCGTGTAACCCGAATGGGAGGACCTTATACTGCCAATGTCCACTAGGGGTACTGAATGCCGTGTTCTCTCTGGCGGATGCCGTTAAGGGAATTTGCCAGTAGCCTTTTGTCATGTCCAAGGTAGTCAAGTATTGTGCCCTCCCTAGGCGCTCCAACAGATCGTCCACCCGGGGCATAGGGTAGGCATCGAACTTAGAGACTTGGTTCAGACGCCTGAAGTCATTGCAAAACCTCCAGGACCTGTCCGGCTTAGAGACGAGGACGATAGGACTGGACCAGGGACTATAGCTTTCCTCAATAATATTCATGTCCAACATCCTTTGGATCTCTAATTCCACTTCCGTCCTCTTTGCTTCCGGGAGGCGATAGGGTCTCTCCCTGACTACCACCCCTGGGTCAGTAACAATATCGTGCTCAATCAACGAAGTACGGCCAGGTAACTCGCTAACCACTTTGGGGACGGCATGGATAGCATGTTCCAGCTCCAGCCGTTGTAATGGGGTTAAGTCCGGTCCAAGGTTAAGTGTGAGTTTACTTGCGCAAAGGGAGAGGGCGGTACCGGAGGGTGGAGCCTCGTCCCTATCTCTCCATGGCTTTAACAAGTTCACATGGTACACTCTCTCGGCAGGTCTACGATTTGGTTGTTTCACCAAATAATCCACCAGCCCTTTCTGCTCCTTAACCTCATAAGGACCCTGCCAATGGGCCAGTAATTTAGAGTGGGATGTGGGTACAAGTACCATCACGCGGTCTCCGGGGTAAAATTCCCTGAGGACAGCATTTCTATTATAGCACCGGGCTTGCGTTGCTTGAGCACGGGTGATGTCATCTTTTAGGATGGGTCGGATTTTGTTCATTCTATCGCGCATTTGCGCGATATACTCCAAAATATTATTGGCAGGTAGAGCCTCCTCTTCCCAGCCTTCTTTTAATATATCTAAAAGCCCCCGGGGCTGGCGTCCATATAAGAGTTCAAAGGGGGAAAAACCCGTGGAGGCCTGTGGGACTTCCCGGTAAGCAAAGAGCACGAAGGGCAAAAGCTCGTCCCAGTTCCTACCGTCCGCGCTGACTACCTTACGTAACATCTGTTTAAGCGTCTGATTGAAACGCTCCACTAAACCATCGGTTTGCGGGTGATAAACAGACGTCCTCAGATGTTTAATTTCAAGTAACTTAGCAACCTCCCTGAACGCATCCAAAGTAAAGGGAGTACCTTGATCCGTGAGGACTTCTTTAGGTATTCCCACTTGGGCAAAGAGCTTGACTAATTCCCGTGCGATATTTTTAGAAGTAGCGGTATGTAAGGGCACCGCCTCTGGGTATCGAGTTGCATAATCCACCATGACCAATATGTACTTTTGGCCACGGGTCGAAGGTTCTAGGGGACCTACCAGATCGATACCGATCGTCTCAAAGGGAATATCAATAAGGGGAATAGGAACTAGAGGAGCGCGGTCCCTCCTAGGAATCTGACGGATCTGACACTCCGGGCAGGACTGACAGAAACGTCGAACCTCCTCATTTATTCCTGGCCAATAAAACCGCTGTTTAATTCTCTCCAGCGTTTTTTCGGTTCCCAGATGGGCACCTAGGAGGTGGGAGTGCGCCAGTTCGCAAATCTCCCGCCGGAAGGTTCTCGGCACTAACAATAACTTCCGCGCTCCACCTTCGTGACTCGCGACTCGATACAACAGATCATGTTCTAATACAAAGTAGGGCTCCGATGGCAAGGAACTTTCTGACAAATGGTCATTTACTGAAACAATTGCATTCCGGGCATTTTTTAGGGAATCATCATTCCACTGTTCCCTTTTAAATGACGCGGGGGTAGACCGGAACTGATTAACCATAGAGTCTATCCGGTCCGCATGTACAGGAGCTCTGCAAACTCCTTGGCTCGTGCCCTCGCCCGGATCGTCTTCCGGGTCGGGGTCCGACGCCATAGACTCTTCCCCCCGGTCACTATTATCTAAGGCATTCGCCCGTGTGCATGGCCTGGGAGCCGCGGGGGTGGTGCTTCGCGTACCCATAACAAGACCAAACTTAGATCTAGGAGTGGTTATTTGTTTCCCGCTGTTGCTATCTGACCAGTCGTGTCCCAAAATGACAGGAAAAGGTGGCTCGGGCAAAACCGCGACCGTCAATCGAGTCAAGCCACCATTCCATGATAAAAAACACTTCACGGACTTATAAGACTTGGTCTCCCCATGTACACAAGCTACACCGACATACTGGTATCGCCATTGTTGCGGTAAAACAATGGTAATGTTGCTGCCGGAATCAAACAATTCAAGCACAGAATGACCATTAATTAAAACCACTCCCTATTTGGAATAGCCAGAGGGTTTGACAGAGCACAGTACCTTTCTGTGGTGGCCCAAGTACAGTCCATTGGCTCCTGTAGTGGCTGATACAGAGGGCAGGCAGACAACAGGTGACCGAGGTCCCCGCACTTGAAACAGCACGGCAGGCCGAGTCTGTCTTTGGCTTTTGGTGGCGCTTCTGCCGCGCGACGTCTGGGCTCGGAGTGACTGGTCCGCCCCTGTCGAGCGCCACGAGCCGACTTTTCCGATCCCCTGGTTCGGTGCACCACGAGTTGACGCTCCAGGACCTCCAAGAGTCCTTTCATGTCCTTGTAGGGGTGTCTACGGACCTGCTGGGCTAGATATCCTGGCATAACGTTCACTAAGCCCTCACACGCCACCTGCTCTACTACTTTACGTGCCTGGGGACCCTCCGGTCTTAACCAACGCCCCATCTTGCTCCAGAACTCGAAAGCCTGGGCTCGGGCAGGGTGGTCGGGGTTGAACTGCCAGGTTCGCCATTCACTCGCCTGCTGGTCCGTAGTGATGTCGTAGTGACTCAGGATCTCTGGCTTTAGGAGGCCATAATCTGCGGCCTCCTCCTCGGGGAGATCGTAATAGGCCCACTGAGCAGCACCCTTCAGGTACGGAGCCAAAATGGACGCCCACTCCGCCCGCGGCCACTTGTTGCGAGAGGCAGTCCTCTCAAATATGCCGAGGTATGATTCGATATCATCTGCTTCGGACAACGGTACCATCGGAGGAGGCGGAGGTCGGGAGGGCTCCGGACTTACCGCTTCCGCCGTTGTCAGCCTTGCCTTGGTTGCTTCAAGCTCCCGCGTTGTTTCTGCATGTGCGATCCGGAGGTTCTGGATTTGGGCAGCCATCCCGGACAGCACTTCGTTTAGTTCTTGCCCTTCTTACATGTTCGGACAATATTTCAATCCTGCTGACTACGCCACTGTAAAAAAGACACAATAAATCAGAAAAAGATTTGGGGTTTTCCGGCCCCATATACTGTGGGAAAAGTGCAGTCAGTCAAATATACAATTACAACTGTCATAACACCGTTCGCCATCATGGCGGACGGGGGGGAACATTTATGAGGGAGGGACCGGAAATGGATGAAGCGCTGCTGGGAAGGAACCGAGGTGGATGATGGGATTGCTGACGTCATTGGGGTGCGACAGAGGGAAGGCGGAAGTGGCGTGTTGGGAATCCATGTTCAGCAGGTTCATGGCAGTGTTGTGTCTTTCTTTCTGTTGGAGATAAAGAGAGAAAGGTTAGTACTCCGCCATTCCCGTCTGGTATATGCTTTCGCGCAACAGTTTAGGTCGTTCTGCGGCTCCCTAATCACGCGTGCGTGACACCCTGTAAAACTAGGGATAGATAGCCATAATTCGCAAGTCTCTATATTGATTTCCAGGAAATTTTAAAGCACATTTAAAAAACCCTTTCATAGCATGCATAATGGGACTTGTTGGGGGCATTTCAGAGCCCCAAACTCCTGGCACAATTACACAGACACCAGTCTCGGTTTCAAAAGATCTTTTATTTGAAGCAATATCTTTACAAGTTTTCTTTCAAAACCCAATACACAATTCATTCTCCTCCATTCCCTCCAGGAGAGCTTTTGTCCTTTTCAGTTTCCAATTCAAATTCCACTTGTGAAAAGATGTGGTCAGGTGGCACTCAACTTTCATTGGGTGCTTCAACCCTAAAGCGGAGTGGTGGCTCTGAGGCTAAGGATCTGCGCTGGTATCCCGAAGTTTGCCGGTTCGAATCCCCGTCACTGCCAAAAGAGATCCTACTCTGCTGGGTCCTTACCCTTCAATTGCTCCAGGGGCGCTGTACAATGGCTGACCCTGCGCTCTGACCCCATGGGGTATGCGAAAACTAACAAATTCCTAATACAAGAAATTGTATAAGGCGAAATAAAGAACAAAAAAAAAAAAAAAAAAGCATGAGGTTTGGGCACTAGATGTATTCAATAGTCAATACAGATCTGCACCATTATAACCCAACTGTAGCCCAGAAACAGAGCCGACTCGATATCTGCACAAATGTTGAGACCACAACACATATTTTTAATTTTAGTCCTCGTAATCTGCACAGGCTAATCAGTCCTTTTTGGGCCTGTATGTCCCTCTCACATTCAGTATGAACTGGCATTTCTTCAACAGGTAATCCGTGTACATTAAGTGACCATCTTGGTAAATATCCCCATGTTCCAATTTTTCCCCTTGACAGGTGACAGACTTTTGAAAAGACAACCTATACATAGCTGTAGGAAGCATTTCCACTTTTGATATGAATTTGAAAATATACTTGTTTAATCCTACTGTTAATTTCTCTTTTTATTACTCTCCTTACTTTTCCACAGCAAGTATCGATTATTTTCTGACTTCTCTCTTTCCTTCAGTCTGGAATACTATTAATGTTGTAGAATTATTTCATCACCCTCTGCTTCATTTTTAAGGTAATATTTAAACAATGCCTAGACACACCAGTGTCTCTGTTATTGTGGGTAATAATTCTTGCATACCCTATGTTTAACATATCAATAATCCCCATAGTTTGAGATGTGCTATTCCCTCTTTAAATGTTTCAGTCTCTTTTCTTTACATATTGTTATGTAGAAAGTCAATTTTGCTATCTTGTCGATCTCATTCTTTACATCACACATCTCCACTCCCTTCCTTTCCAACCCTACCTTAAACAGACATTGACTAAAATAGAATGCTTGTTTTCTATTGCTTTTCCTATCTATGCAGCTGGGCACTTGGATGTATAACAAAAGAAACTGGCTGCTGCCCAGAAGGCTTTTCTCAACATGACAGCAGAGCCTTTTGATGACATTAAAACAGAGCTTATAGTCCTGCGGACGTTTGTCTGGCAGAGTAACCTTAGACTTGTTCTTTGCTGCCCAAAGAGATAATTCTGCTGTTGTGGGCTCCAAGTGCTGCATCTATATTCTGGGAAATTCTAGAATTCTTGATTTTCATTGCTTTTTGATTATCTTAGCTACTCTATATTGATTCTAATGTTCCGGTTTTGTTATTTTTCTTTAAATCCTTCTGGTTCTTGCTACACTTAAAGTGCTATTGCATGCTGGCTCGCAACTTCTGTCATCTACTCCAAAATCCCTCACCCATCACACTTACCTTCCATTACAATATCAAGCTCTCCTAAATGATTAGGATTTCCACGATATACCTTACTCTTCATATAATGAATAAATCCAAAAACTCTCTTAGGTGATTTGACTAAAATCAAAGAGGGAAAGGTGGAAGATAATTTGTAAAGTATATGCTTTGCACCTGTTCCAATATCCGACAGTATGTCGGTTTGCCTAAAGCTGTACTCTACCTGAATATTTCACTTGTAAGAAAGACAGCACAAACTGGATAATAATGACTAAATAAAGGGTTTGAACAATAGTGAACCCTCGTCATAGACTGGGACTGACTGATGTAAACAGCCACTAGCCGTGAAAAAAAAGTGGGTTTCGACTGGAATGCAGTTTTGCAAAATTGACACTAAAATTTGTTTTGCAGGTTAGTTTTAATTGTGAAACATGAAAGTTGCTAAAGTTAATTTTTGGGTGTTTTAAAAAATTGTTTTGGGGTGGAAAACAAGGAATCGTTCACATGCCAGGTTTATCTTTGTTCTTTTTTGCAACTTGTAATGCATGTAATCTGTTGCACAGCAGTAACATCAATTCTGTTTATACCCTTCATTCACATGCTGCATCTTTATATATAATACGCTACCATGGCTGTCTGTTTGTCTGTCCAGGATTTTAAATCACCTGTAGCTCGCAAACTGTTTGACCTATTGACCTAAAATTCAGAAAACATATACTACGTGATGTCTACTATCCACTTTCGCGATGATGATTGACCTCCAAGGTTATTCCTCTTTTTATTTTAATTTTACTTTATTGTAGAATCAACTCTCGGCAGTAACCAGCAGGGTGGCCATGTGTATGGGCGCCGTTCTCATCCCTACCACATTCGCCATTACTTCCCCTACCTCTTCATATCTTCAATCATTCTTGTGGCAGATTGAAGACTTAAGTGCCAGCTTAAGTGAAAAATTAAAGAAAACATACTAAGTAAATGCAACACAAATACTGACTTAATCAGTTTTAACTCGAAAAGATGCCGATGAAAGAAGAGAAGTTGTGGGCTGCTAGGTTGGAGAAAAGAAGAGCTGCTTAGGAAGCAGCAAGCACATCAACCTCTGAGCAAACGAATGCTAAATGTACAGAGAAAGAGAAGGAAAACTATGAATGCTTACGTCAAGTGTATTGCTGGTAACAGTATATTCTACCTGAAGACACAGTAAAATGCATCATTGTGCACATTACTGTGTTTTCTCCACAGGAAAAACCTCTTTCTTGATTAATTGTAAAAGAGGTTGGGAATATGAAATGTCTAAACTCTCTGGAATTTCAAGCTTCTTTTCTGTCTGTGATGTATCTTTAGGATTGTGATCACCAAGATTGTCATCATAACTGACAAAGTGCACATCATATCACTAAAACATGACCGACTGCTCAACAAAATGTGTACAAATGAAAGGAAATGAGTCTGGTGATTTTTTTTTTCACTAGAGATTTTTATTTAAAAGTTTCCTGACAGGCAGACACATTTGGAATTAACACATGTAAATCCTTCTAGAAAGGACTAAACACCTTTCTTCTTGAGGCAATGGCACGGATTTAGCTGGAAGCAAAACACAATTTGGCTTGCAAATTTTTTTTGTGAAGCAAAACACTGAGTTTCACTGAAAATTCACTTTTGTGAGAATCATTTCACTCATTACTATCGGCTACCTAATCTAGTTATGAGAATTTTACAAAGTATAGTGATTAAAGTCTATGGTGGTTTATTTTCATATTTAACGTATACTACAAAAAGTGACCACAGGGAATACCTTGATTAGAGTTGGCATATTGTTAATATTTTTCTCTCCTTGCACCTAGTCTTTTTTCTGGTAATAGCTGTCTGTTTCTTCTGATAACAAAGGATGGATCCTTTTTCTTCCACAGTGGTCTGTCAGGTGTCCTGGGTCAGCAAATCTGCCACTATGACAGCAGTTCAGCCATGAACACCACTGAGATGTATTTATTCCAGGAATACTGTTAGCAAGAGTTTTCATTTACCTCTCTTCTGTTGTCAATTGGCAATATCTTAATGGCTATGTTAACAAAAATGTTTTCTGCATTACTGTTTTAATGATATTTTTTACACCAAAATGTATGTTTATGTATTTTAATGAGTTAAAAGAAATTGCAAGTTTGACACATGGCAAAGAACGTTTAGGAGATGAAGAAAACGAGAGAGAGAAAGGATGTGGAACACTCTCCTGGACAATCTCTAGAATACTACTATAATTCTCAGAAGGACATTAGGCAGGAGGACATACCCCAGAACAGGACAGAGTTGTGGCCTGGATGGAAGCAATGTTCTTCTGAGAAGCTCAGTCACCAGTAGGAACCGCTGAGCTTCTTCTTGTAAAATATAGCCATTGAGAAATCTTCAGAGGTGGAAACAATTCCTGATCATTAGACAGCACATGGTCCCAAAACAGAATATAGAGGACCATGCTACCCTGGAGGCCTAAAGTTGGTTTAGAGTGCAGAAACACAAGGAAAATTGTTCTAAGCTGTTATCCTGAGAGAATGAAAGGCTATTTTTGGCTGTGGAAATGTTTATGAGTTGGGATTGAATCTGCATCCTTGGCAGAGACCAATTGAGGGCAGCATTAGGAGGAGAGTGGAATAAGCACTCAACAAACAGGAGAAAGTGAGAGAAATAGAAAGATTGGAGGTAAGAAAGGAAATGCTTTGTCACTATGGTGGACATTAGATAAGACTGTAAGACCTTTTTAGGATGGCTGAAAGAGGTTATTGGGGTTTATTTCTATTATTTGTATTTGTATACTGTGTCCCCTCCATTGTTTTTTGTTTAATATAAGTGGAATTTATTTCTAGCTTTTTGGTTCCTTTGTGCATTTCTGAGAATGCAGGGTTGCCTCAAAGGTCTGTAATTTTTACAAAGTCTTGGACATTTCTGTTATCACATTACACTTCTAAATATTTGTACATGCCATGAAAAGATGCCACACAAGAATAAATTGCACAAAACTGAAGACTTGCTTGATCCCGAGATGCAAGGAAGGCGTTCACTGACACAAGCCAAGATACACATCAGTATATTCTTTGTTTTGTCATTACTTCAAACACTTTTTACATAATGTATACACCCATCAAACAGGTAAATGACATGGCTTTGCAGAAACTCAAGGTACTCTGTCTTCTAGATTATATAAAATTGTAGCATCAAAGAAAACTGGATCTGCAAAGGCATATCATTTTGAATCAAAAGTACTATTTACAAAATGAACCAATTTGTATTGCATTATACTATAGAATGTGTCTGCATTTTGTTATTATGTGCATCGTTTTTTTTACAAATTAGCATTTGTGCCTATTCCGGTACTTCATTTTAAATATTTAAATGCCAATGCTTTTACTATATAAATTTTTATATGTGAGTAAAACATTTTTTACATTGAGTAATTTCTATTTAGAATATATAACAAAAACTGTAACTACATTCATGTTACATAATATTCTCTAACTCATTTAATCCAATTCAGGGTTAGAGGTTCTGCTACTATTCTAAATTGGCCTTAGTGTGTGTTTGTGTGTGTCCTGCGGTGGGTTGGCACCCTGCCCAGGATTGGTTCCTGCCTTGTGCCCTGTGTTGGCTGGGATTGGCTCCAGCAGACCCCCGTGACCCTGTGTTTGGATTCAGCGGGTTGGAAAATGGATGGATGGATGGATGGTTCTGCTACTATTGGTTTGATACTCATTTACAAATATTTTTAGATGAAGTAAGAATGCTTGAAATTGAAGTTGAAAATAATAAAAATGATATTTAAAAATTGATAGCATACATTTCAAAATGTAAATTTAACTTAAATTGGACTAAGAATATTTATAATGTCTTTGTTTGTTCCAGTTGTTTCTCGGTTATTACTTATTATTTAGTAATTTATTTCTTACTATAATGTCTTTTTTATTTGAATCATTTCCTCTGCCATTTTCTTTATGACGGTGATTACCATATTCAGTACCATTTGGTAGGAGGCTGCTGCTGTAGTTAGGTGCGGAGTCATGAGGTTGTGACCCTTATGCTAACAACACAGATTAAAGGGTCATCCTCGAATACAGTTGACTATCCAAGTTTGTGAAACAAGAAAGCCTCTTGCGCTTCATTATTTGAATAATGTTACTTTTGAACTATTGGTAACAGGCTTTGCCTTCCATTTAGACTATGATCTCTGCTTTGTATTTTTAGCTTAGTTTGTATATGCTCTCGATCTCACGTTGTGGACCTTTACTGTTTTTGGACAATGCCAATCTCCCAGTCTGCCTCATTATTGTCTCTGCTGCCCTTGTACATTACAACAGTAACATCATTAAACAGAAGAGAGATGCCATTCTGCTTGTACAGTATCTCAAAGCATAAGAAACTACTTACTGTGTGTAACCAGAGTCATGAAGAGTGCAGGGTGGGTGTTGTATTGTGTTGGACCGAATGTTACAGGTTATTGTATATAATAATTACTTTTTTTCAATTTGTAGTATTTTATAGAGTGTAACAAATTCCATTATGTTTGAATTGCGACAAGTTATACACTCTGGCTGTGCTGAAGTGAAGTCCAGTCTCAGCCACACCAAACCGTACTTAACCCTTACCCTTAGTCTCAGCCCTCCACTCAAGCTCCCCAGTCAATGGACAAAAACAAAAAACAAGTCACAGATAAAGATTAAGTAAATGTAAAATGAATATATTAGAAAAAGATAAATTGTTACGCATACCTCAAATTGCCCAATCCAAATGTAAATACAGATATTTACAGTAATAGAAAAGAAAAACATGAAATGAACCCCGACTTAAACATAAATAATTACAAAATGAAGAACAAACATCCACTTACAGTACACAAAGTCCAAAGTTACTGAAAAAACAGTAACTGCTGATATTGAGAAATGGATGAAAGATGGATAATGATGAAATGACAGTAGAAACATAGTTCAAACTTTGAAATGTGAACCAAAACAATCTCACCAGAGAGTCCAGATAGCAGTCTGACAGGATAGGGGATGATGAAAAGTCCAAAACACCCTATTGACATGTGTAACTGGTTGCAA
Source organism: Erpetoichthys calabaricus (assembly GCF_900747795.2). NCBI lineage: Eukaryota > Metazoa > Chordata > Cladistia > Polypteriformes > Polypteridae > Erpetoichthys > Erpetoichthys calabaricus. The sequence goes on along the minus strand of NC_041400.2, from coordinate 34,126,313 downwards.
CGTGATGATCTGCTGTTCCTTTGTGAAATGTTAGCGCCATGTTATGTTAAATCTCAGTGTTTTCTGATACCTCCTTTTCTCTCTCCTTTTTGAGATGTGTGGTCCTTTCCTTTAATGTATGCAACCCACAACCTAACAACTGGAAATCTCCCACCACCACCAAAAAAGATCAAATGTTATATTTTGGGATTTCCTTGTGGTTTGCAGAGGGAAAATCTTCTTCAGGTGTTTTTTTTTTAATAAACAAGAAAAAGGGTCAGACAAACACAACACTTATACACATTAAACAAATGCAATTGACATTTTATGTAGCCCCACTACAGACTCCAACCCCATTTTTGGTAAAGGGAGGCTCATTGTATGATTTGACGTTGGCCACATATATTATGTTAGTTTTGGCGTCTATCTATTCCTTTCCCCTTTTGAATAAGGCAGTTAACTGGCTCTTTGTGTTTAATGACTTTTGCTGGTCCTTACTATTTAGGCACTAGCTTGGCATAGAATTTTTGTGCAGTATCAGAGAGGTGGTGGGCTCTACTAGTCCTGACTAAGTCTCCCGCCACCAACTGCGCCTCTCGGCAACAGGCATCATATAATACTAATAATACAAAATCCTAAATGATAAAATGACAATAAAAACACGATCTAGACGGGACTATCCTGAAATGTGAACCAAAACCATGTCACCAGTGAGTTCAGATAGCAGTCCAGTCTGTTGTTCCATTTGATGAAACTATAGTAGCGTTTGTTATATTAAATCTATCAGTCTTTTGTAATATCTCCTTTTATCTCTCCTTTTTGAGATGTGCAGTCCTTTCTTTTAATTTATGCATCCCAGGACCTAACAATAAGAAATCCTTCATCTCGAAAAAAGGTTGAGTGTTGCAATTGGTGATGTCCTAGGGAAACTCTTCTTCAGGTATTTTTTTTTTTTTTAAATATGAGAAAAGGGGGGGCGGTACGGTGGCGCAGTGGTAGAGCTGCTACCTCGCAGTTAGGAGACCTGGGTTCGCTTCCCGAGTCCTCCCTGTGTGGAATTTGCATGTTCTCCCCGTGTCTGCGTGGGTTTCCTCCGGGTGCTCTGGTTTCCTCCCACAGTCCAAAGACATGCAGGTTAGGTGCATTGGTGATTCTAAATTGTCCCTAGTGTGTGCTTGGTGTATGTGTGTGCAGCCTGCCCGGGGTTTGTTTCCTGCCTTTCGCCCTGTGTTGGCTGGGATTGGCTCCAGCAGACCCCCATGACCCTGTGTTAGGATATAGCGGATTGGATAATGGATGGATGAGAAAAGGGTCAGACAAAGACAACACTTATAAACATTGAACAAAAACAATTGTCATTTTATGTCGCCCCACTACAAGTGTTCTAGGTTTATTAATTTAAATGTACTAAATATCGATTGGAAATTATGTTGTGTGAATCCCAACATGCTTCAAGAATCCACTCCTTAATGAAGTGAAAGAATTCCTTCCTGCTTTATATCTTTTATGTGCTGTATAATGAAAAGATGACTTAAAGCTACATACAGCATCTATAACAGATGCTGACTGAGAGATTGAATGTGGTCACTAAGCAACTTTTTAGAGCTGAATAGAGGATGTGTAACAGAGAATATTTCTTGATTGACATTTGACACCTAAAGGAAATAGCAATAAAGAGAAGGACTTCTGGTAAACTTTTCCACTTTCTGTGTGATCTTTGTCCTGATCTTGGCCATACTATAATAAAAATATTGCTTTTGATTCTTCTTCAAAAAAGGAACTTCAGTGCTTCTTAATAGCAGTTACAGTAGCGAAAATAATAAACTCAGAGTAATAACAGTTAATTTCTTCCACACTAAGACACTATAGCTAAGATAGATCAGCTTCTTCAACTTCTGAGACAACACTTTTGACAAATAGAATCTTATTTTGTAAGACAGCCTGCTGCGTACATTTGCTAGGATCATTTTTACTGTTACTGTTGAATTATTGAATGACAACACAATGCTGCACCTATTATTGACTCTAGGAAGAAAACCTACAAGCAATCATCTGTGCTGTATATTTGATCATAGTGAGTGGCTAAATGCTTATGTTGTGATTTCTTGCAAAGTTTTTTGTATTATTATTGATGCATTTTTCATCTATCTATTTTTCTATCTATCTATCTATCTATCTATCTATCTATCTATCTATCTATCTATCTATCTATCTATCTATCTATCTATCTATCTATCTATCTATCTATCTATCTATCTATCTATCTATCCTTCTTAAGAGACAGGCATTTTAATCATATTGTTCTTGATCACTTTTGGAAAGCCTATTTCTGAGAGTGAAGCAGAGGAGAAAGTCAGCCAATATTAGTTTACCTACAAAACACTAATTTCAGACTGTTACTTGTTTTCAAGTGCTAGGATAACCTTGTTGTTTCACAAAGCTCTCTTTTATATATATATATATATATATATATATATATATATATATATATATATATATATATATGTAAATTTGCAAATGGTGTTAAATTAAACTGCTAGAGTTCTTGCAGGTTCTCCAGAAGCATGAACTACATAAAACCTATTAAGATGTTAATTGCGCTCATCACTTAGGGAACTCTCTATCTAGTATGGTTCTTGGCAAAATGTGTGACTTGTTTGTAGGGTGTCTGGGTTCAGCCTCAGAGATAGGGTGAGGAGTGCAGTTTATGGAGTATGTTTGATGGAGTATGTATGATGTTTTCTGAATGCAAAATAAGATCAATAAACAGGCTTCTAAATAAAACAACAAGATCAATTAAAGTTAAGAATGACTTGCTCAATGTGAAACTGGTTGGAGCAAAAACCTGCAGCCACAGGAGCCCCCTTGACTCGACTTGAAAACTACTGAGTTGGACCGACACAGAGATACACACAGCTTAGTAGTGAGATGTACAGTATATTTCAGACTTCTTTGGTGGCCCTGTGGTATCTAGAGACACTAGAAGCTATTTCTGATTTTAGGTTAGGCATGTTATGCCAGGATCCTCAGAGAATGCATTTCCAGGTAACCCAGCCTTTCCCCAAATTATTAAGCAGGCCTTCTTGTGATTCACTGTTGTCCACACTAGCTTCTCAAAATCATCATACTTCTCTCAAAATCATCATACTTCTCTCAATGTGGAGCAGACCTTCACCAAATCCAGCAGTTCATACATTTTGTAACAGCACAAAGTCTGTCTAAAGGCCACATTAAAGGCCACCCTGTAAAGATGCTGCTGTCCTGTAGTCTGCTTATTTTTTAATTAGTCAACAAAACTAAAAACAAGTGCATTAACTATGCGCAAGAAAACAGTAATGAGTTGCTTAAGGCACAACAAGTCATTTTAATTAAACTTATGACGAGTGGAACCAGCCACCTGTTACAGATAAGATTTAAGTCTTGAATGTAAACGTGTTGTGAAATTTTGTCAGAATTGGGCAGTTATCCAGATGTTGCCTGACTACAAGGTACATTTTAAAGTAATTCCTGTTCATTAAAATTTCCCGTAATATGTTGTCTTCAGAAAATTATGTTCCAGTTTTCAATTGGATTTATTAAAAATAGTAACTTGGTATAATTAAATACATCTTATGCAGAGTGTGTGAAGATTGGGCTTACATTAAGTAGCATTTATTATATGAGTAAAATGGTGTAAAATGCCTTTTGTAATCAGACTATCCATCCATCCATCCATCCATTTTCCAACCCGCTGAATCCGAACACAGGGTCACGGGGGTCTGCTGGAGCCAATCCCAGCCAACACAGGGCACAAGGCAGGAACCAATCCCAGGCAGGGTGCCAACCCACCGCAGTAATCAGACTATAGTTAGATTATAAACTCACAAAATAAGGTTAGAAGTAAAAGACAAGGCACTTTTGGCTATTAAACATTCCCTAATACAGGTATTACGGTGCATATCATGTGTCTCTAACAGTTAGTTTTGGTACATCCATTACAGGAATAAGCAAGCAGGAATGACAAAACTAACAGTGCGCTATAAGACGTCTGATCCTATGATATCTTTATATATAATATACTACCATAGCTGTTCGTTTGTCCAGGATTTTAAATCACCTGTAGCTCACAAACCATTTGATCTATTGACCTGAAATTTGGTACACATATACTACGTGACGTCTTCTGTCCACTTTCGGGGTGATGATTGACCTCCAAGGTTATTCCTCTTTTTATTTATTATTTTATTGTAGAATCAACTCTTGGCAACGGCCAGCAGGGTGGCTGTGTGGCGCATGCATACAGGCGCTGTTCTCATCCCTACCACCTTCACCGTCACTTCCCTACCTCTTCATACCTTAAATAATTCTTGAGGCAGATTGAAGACTTAAGTGCCAGCTTAAGTGAAAAATTAAAGAAAACGTAATAAGTAATCGCTACACAAACACTAACTTAATCAGTTTTAATGTGAAAAGATGCCGATGAAAGAGGAGAAGAAGTGGGCCGCTAGGGTGGAGAAAAGAAGAGCAAGTGCATCAACCTCTGAGCAAACGAATGCTAAACGTACAGAGAAAGTGGATGAAAACTATAGATGCTCAAGTCAAGTGTATTCACTGCACGTTATTGTGCAGTGTGCAGTTACTGGTGTTTTCATAATAAATGCTGGTAGTAGACAGCAATATAAGAAAAGAAGTGATGCTATCTATTGAGCAAAATAAAGCTTGCACAATCTTAGCAACTGAAAAATACTGCTCACAGACAACTTGTGATGAGTAAAAATTAACAAAACATTCTTGCTAAAATGATTTATTCATTGTTATCAGCAAATAGTACCAAAGTTTTTGTTAACGAAAATGTATTAACAAAATTCTGTCAGTTCAGCCAGTAACTCAAGTTACCTTAAAGGAACGAAATAGGAGTCTAGATTTTTCAAATGTTTATGCTCAGCTATTAATATTAACATTTCTAAAAACAAACTAGACCCAGTCTCAGGTTCAAATCTGGCCAAACCCTGGAATTACTTCTGAACTCAGGGGTGGCTTTGCTTTTACAGAAAGAATACAAAAATAGAGCTTCCTCTAGTGGCCCACATCCTTAAGTCTTCAGTACCTTGGGAACACCATGCCGTGTCTCAGTTGTAGCCATTCTGATGTCTACTCTGTTAGATGAACAGCATTGTCACATAACATACTGTCCGGTGTAAGGGAAATTTTCTGTGTGCTCTTCTTATACACATGACCTTTTTAGAACATTAAAACAATCTTGATGAGAATCGACCATTCAGGCCAAGAAAGCTTGCCAGTCCTACCCATTTAAGTCTTTCAAAATAACATCAAGTTTAGTTTTAAAAGTTGTCTAAGTCCTATTACTGTCTACCACACTACTTGACAGCTTATTCCAAGTGTCTATGGTTCTCTGTGCAAAGAAAAACTTCCTAATGCTTCTGCGAACTTTACCTTTATCAAGTTTCCAAATGTGTCCCCATGTTCTTGATAAACTCATTTTAAAGTAACAGTCTTGATCCACTGTACTAATTCCCTTCATAATTTTGGAGCTCCCCTTAATCTTCTTTGGCTTAAACTGAAAAGACTCAGCTCTTGTAATCTTTCCTCATAATTCATCCCCAGTAGTCCTAGAATCAGCCTAGTCACTCTTTTGTGGACATTTCCAGCACTACTATGTTATTTTAGTTGCCTGGAAACTAAAACTGTATGTACACAGTACTGCAGATGAGTCCTCACAAGTGTGTTATAAAGCTTGAGCATATCCTCCCTGGACTTGTACTCCACACACCATTACATAACATTTTATTAGCCTTCTTAATGGGTTCTGAACACTGACTGAACGTTGATAGTGCTGAGTCTTCTACAATTCCTAAATCCTTCTCATAAGGTGTCCTTTAATTTTTTTTAGACTTTCCATTGTGTATTCAAATCTAACATTTGACTTCCTCTAGTACATGTAATACTTTACATTTACAAGCATTAAATTTCATCTGACAGAAATTTGCCCAAGCCTGCATGTTGTCCAAGTCCCTCTGTGATGATTCAACAGATTCTAGATTATCTGCCAAACCACCTAGATTGGTAACATCTGCAAACTTAACTTGCCTGTTACTTATATTCTTATCCAAATCATTTATATACAGTATACATTGGAACCTCGGTTTCCAAGTAACTTGGTTTACGAGTGTTTTGCAAGACGAGCAAAAATTTTTAATAAATTTTGACTTGATAAACGAGTGAGGTCTTGCAGTACGAGTAGTATGTATACGCTTTGTCTGCTGAGCGTCATGTGATCACAACTGAGCTGATGGTTCTTCTCTCTCTCTCGCTGTGGAATTGTGGGCAATCGTCTCCTATTCTCTATCTGCGTCGGTGTGCCTCACTCATATAGTCAAGATCCGTACGAGCGTATACTGTTTATTGCAGCATTAGCATTGTGACTGTGTGTGCGCGTGTGTGTATATGTGTGTGTGCTCGCTCACTCGCTCGCGTGTGTGTGTGTGTGCGCGCGCGTGCTCTTGTGTATGTGTGTGTGCTCGCGCGCACGTGTGTATGTGTGTGTGCTCGCGCACGTGTCTGTGCTGTGACGTGCGAGTCCCCATCTTGCACCCTAAAACACGAAGCTGAGTCTCAGTACTTTAGCAACACCAGCTTTATTCAGCTTGAAACAGCAACAGCGCAGTTATTTACTGTAGCGGGATCTGCGGCTCTCCTATACACAGACACAGCAGTCAGGCATGGCCTTGCGCATTTATAACGTTCCTTGTTCCTTGTATCACCCATTGACGGCAGGCGCTTATAGCATGTCTGCGATCTTTTTGGATTCGCTTTTACGGCGAACTGCTACAGTGCTGGGAGACTGCAATTGCTTTGGGACGCTCTTCCGCGTGTCGTCCCGTTGGGTGCAATCCCACAAGAGTTTAGAAACTCACTCACACCAGCCATGATTCTTTTCAAAGGTAAAGTGCAAGTTAATTTGTTTTATGTATTTTTACTTTATATTTTGTATTAATCATTTTTATATGAATAGTTTTGGGTTGTGGAACAAATCATCTGAGTTTCCATTATTTCTTATGGGGAAATTCACTTTGATATACGAGTGTTTTGGACTACGAGCAAGTTTCCGAAACGAATTATGCTCGCAAACCGAGGTTACACAGTATTTAAAAAAGCAGCAGACCTAGCACTGATCCCTGTGGAACACCACTCTTAATATCAGCCAGTTCTGATAAGGTTCCCTACCCCATAACCCTTTGCTTCCTGTGTCAGAGCCAGTTCTGCACCTACCTACACACTACACCATGAACTCCTTTTGTTGCTTACTTATAAAATTCCAGCATGTTAGTAAAGCACAACCTCTCTCATCTGAACCCATGCTGACTGTTCAGTAAAACTCCTGTTCTTCCCATGTGTTACTCAATCTTTTCCTTAATCGTTTCTTTAATAATTCCTTCCATTAATTTACCTGTGATGTATGTTAAGCTTGCTGGCCTAAGGTTGCTTGCATATGCCTGATCACCTTTTTATACTTGTATAAGGGATAATATTTGTCAATTTCCAGTCTTTCGGAATTTCCCCAGTACACAGTAAATTCCTAAAAGGGTTTATACATGTACTCTCTAACCTACTTAAGAACTTAAGGATAAATATTATCTGGTCCTGGTGATTTGCTTTGTCCACCATGTCCACCATGCAAATGATGATATTGATATCTTTCATTAACTGTAGTATCTATAAAAGTAGTTCCTATTCATTAATAAGAAATTTTAATCTGTCCAGATACTTTGGTACATTTCCTATCCAAGGTACAGGGTATAAAATAAACTCTATTATCTTGATTGGTGTTGTCACACACAAGCGCATGGGAGCCAGCTACAGGGACCAAAAGAACGGAATTCCATTACTAGGCCCAATAAATGTTTAGGAGTGGTGAGAGTTATACCGCTTTTTCTGTTTGATCAGCCTCGACCCAGTATAACCAGGAACGGAGGATTTTCCATAACCGCAACTGCCAGTTTTTTTTACAGTCCCCTCATGGCTGATATAGCAGGAGGCGGACTTATATTGGCAGACATCCCCGTGTATACAGGTTAGACTCGTCTTCGGTTTAAGCCATTGTCGCAGTAAAAGCAAGTGGCAAGCAAGTGGCAAGCAACGATGGAAGCATTACTGTTTGAATAAAAAATGGCTTTTGTTTTGAAACAGTTTATAATCACCTCTACCATATGTGAGAATGACAGAGGATTAGTAAGAGCACACTCACCCCCTCCCTCTGTCTTACCACAGACCCCTTTGTCACCGCGCGAAGACAGCCGCTGCATATCAGGAGGTCCCGAGGTTTGCTCCATCGTGTGGCTACGGAGCTCAGGTATAGAGACACCAGCATATCTAGAATCACACAGGTTCACACTGGCCGTAACCAGCAGCCGACTTTAGTCCATAGTCTTATGGCTTGTGGAGCAGTTGGCAGTTGGGGTTTATATTCCCACTGAATCACCCTCCTCACCTGCCAACCTGGGGCACCCCCATCTTTACACCCATTTCCCCTTGTGGGGCTCCGCTGAGCAGTCCCTCCTCCCAAGAGGTCATACTCAGTCCCCAAGGATCTCTTTTCTGAGCCTGGCTCTAGTCTGTGGGCCCTTTGTCCACCCGCCCAGGGTTTCAGATTAAAGCCTTGAGTCAAAGCGCCCCTCGGTTCCCCCTTACCCACACCAACTGACTCCAGCCCGGCAATGAAGGGACAGTATTTCCCACCTGAGTCCTTAATGGCTGGAGGTTTGGGTGTTGTGTTGAGGCTTTCTTGAGGTTCTTCTCCCATTTCTTTACAGAGGCCATCCTGTCGACTATGCCACTGTGAAATAATGAGCCACCCATGTACTTGACCTTGGCTGCAAAATAAGACAAAGTATTCAGCACAACAATGTACAGAACAGAGTCTAAAACAGAACTGATCATTAGAGGAAGGGAGTGGGGTTTTATAGGGAGGTTTGTACAAATGATGTCGTCCTCGGGTCTGGGACAGGAAGTGACATCCTCAGAGCCGAGACGGAAGTGATGTCTTCATATTCAGATAGGATTTCCCATGTTTGTTCTGCAGAGACAAAATAAGAGGGTTGAATGCACCCTGCCACCCCCTGACTGGGCATGGAATTCCCATCTTTTGGTCCCTGTGTCTGCACACACGTGTGACAGTGTAGAATTATATGTTTTACAGGTATATTATGAAATTATATCTGCCTTTATAATTTAAAGCAATTCATATTTGTTGGTATTTGTTATTTTGAGCACAGGCTGATCATATGATGTATTGAATAAAGGATGTCCATTGGAACATTGCATTGGTGACCTCAGATGTTATTTTAAAAGACAATTCAGCCACTCCTGCAAACTTTATTCTAGGAGCCAGGAGGTTCCTTACAGAGTACTGGGTTACCTACATTCTAACATCTTGAGGAGGCATTGTTTGTTTAATCTAAGGTTCATCATCTCTCTTCTAATCCACAATGCATCTTTCTCTTGTCCCTTCAGGTCATCCACTCCACCTATAGCACTCCATTTCTTCAGGACCAGCATGGCTACATATATTGACCCTGTCAGTTTGTTAGGACATTTTTGGATCCTGCTCATGTCCAATGCCACTTTTTAGTGGCATGCAGTCTCCACATTGACCACATGCATACTGTATGCGTGTGTTTGTGTGTGGAGGGTAACACAATTAGAATGTTCTTTGTAAAGATAGAAGGATGGCTAATTTACACCATTTACACCCAAAACAATTTCCATGGACTTCATTATTCTTTTCTTAATATAGTACAAGTTGAAATCGTGAAATAATATTTCCTTATTATGTAATTTTATTTCCTTATTATGTGACAGCATGTCATTATTATGAAATATTTTGATATAAAAATGTATTCCGTTATTATAAAATATTGTATCATGAGTATGATACTTCTAATGAGAGAAGTTGCCTCTCATGATCTACTCACTTCTTGACAGGTCTCTAATTTGTCCCAGTGTGTTTTGTTGGCAGTTCAGTTGTCAGACATAGACTTCTGCTTTGCAAGGCTCTGGCTCCATATTGAAATTAATATGACTATTCATGTATAAAAAGGAATTTGTTTGGTGAATAGATGAAACGAATAAATAAATGGATATTTGGTTAACTTTTTATTTTAAAATTGTGATTGCTTCTGATGATCAAACATGTCATTGGAATGAAACTGTCAGTACAAAGACAGTCTGTCTGCCTGAGGCAAGAACTAGAGGTATTTAATAATAAACTTTTCTGTTGTCTTGTTTCACAAAATGTATTATTTACTGTATGTCTTGCAGGTTTTGATTGTGTGGGTCCATTTATGTTGTCAGGGACAATCAATATTTAAATACGGCTGCAAGCTGCAATGACTGGTGGACAAGACACCAGAGACAGTCATTGAACCCTAGTTCCATAATTAAAGAGGGCACAACCTAAAGACGCGGGTTCTCTTCATAGTAAAAAATTGGGTTGTTACAGTAATACTGAAAAAAATATGCAAACAAATTTATTGATGGCAGCACAACTTCATAAACAGTTAGCTATTCTTGTACTACAGCTTACAGGGTGTACTGTACAACTCCAAAGAATAAAGGTGTTTATATTTGTTCCAACCATGCAAAAACACTTTTATCTGCTTAATTTGAGTAAAACTTTTCTATCATATTATGGAGGCACTTTTCAATACTCCAAACAGTCATGTGTTTGATTGCACAATCATAGAAACCTACGTTTTCACAGAATATACATAAACAACATTAATGGTTTTGTACTCACCATTACTAAATCAAAAATATATGTCTTTTTAATTTTTGGGTGACATTCATTTCAAAGTGTGTGACACAAAATAGGGAAAATCATGGATTAAAGGAATACTCCACCTATAAGTGACAGTTTTTGAATACATTGCTTACCCTATGTGGTTTGTAGTGATGGCTGAAAAAAATGTTTTATGGAGAATGGGGAAAAGAAACTTTCTGATTGAATGGACTTCAGTGGAAACCAATGCTGGGCCCACGGCAAACAAAAACAGTCCTACACATTTTTTGCTAAAATATTGTTAAATAAATTCTTTCAGAAGATCAGAGCAGTGTATGGAGGGTAAACTTATTAAGATG